>NC_034192.2:53890686-54032789 GCF_002021735.2 Oncorhynchus kisutch | reverse complement strand
CCTCTCTCTCTCTCTCTCTCTCTCCATTCTCTCTCTCTCTCTCTCTCTCTCTCTCTCTCTCTCTCCTCTCTCTCTCTCTCTCTCTCTCTCTCTTCTCTCTCTCTCTCTCCACCCTCTCTCTCTCCCTCTCTCTCTCTCTCCTCTCCATCCCTCTCTCTCTCCTCTCTCTCCTCCCTCCCCTCTCTCTCTCTCTCTCTCTCTCTCATCTCTCTCTATCTCTCTCTCTCTCTCATCTCTCTCTCTATCTCTCTCATCCCTCTCTGTCTCTCTCATCCCTCTCTGTCTCTCTCTCTCTCATCCCTCTCTCTCTCTCTCTCTCTCCATCCCTCTCTCTCTCTCTCTCTCTCTCTCTCCTCTCTCTCTCTCTCTCTCTCTCTCTCTCTCATCTCTCTCATCTCTCTCTCTCTCTCCATCCCTCTCTCTCTCTCTCTCTCTCTCCATCCCTCTCTCTCTCTCTCTCTCTCTCTCATCTCTCTCTCTATCTCTCTCTCTCTCTCATCTCTCTCTCTATCTCTCTCATCCCTCTCTGTCTCTCTCATCCCTCTCTGTCTCTCTCTCTCTCATCCCTCTCTGTCTCTCTCTCTCTCATCCCTCTCTGTCTCTCTCTCTCTCATCCCTCTCTCTCTCTCTCTCTCTCTCTCTCTCTCTCCATCCCTGCCTCTCTCAGGAGTTGTTGAAGAAGTGCCATCAGTGCATGGAGACCATCGTCAAAGCCAAAGACCAGCAGGCTGCTGAAGCCAACAAGAACGCCAGCATTCTCCTCAAGGAGCTCGACCTGGAGAAGTCCAGAGAGGAGAGCAAGAAGCAGGCCCTGGCCGCCAAGAGAGAGAAACGCAAGGAGAAACGCAAGAAGAAGAAGGAGGAGCAGAAGAGAAAGCAGGAGGAGGAGGAGGAGGATGAAGAGGAGCAGAAGACTACCCAGGAGGAGGATGAGGAGGAAGACGGTGAGATGCAGAAGCAGGATGACTCCGCCGAGGGTAAATTATATCTTGGTTTCAATGTCTAATCATTTGTTCCCAAAATGCCGATAATAACATTTGTTTGTGGTGGCAAGTTTAACAACTGTCATTCCCTCTCCAGAAGTGGACCCCCCAATCGACCCCCCCAGTGCGACCACCACCACCACCATCGGTATCCCCGCCACCTTCAGCTGTGTGTTTGGCAAGAAGAGGGCCAGTGTTGCCATGACGACCAGTGCCAGCCGCAAAAGCAAGAAGAACAAGACCAAGGACTCATCCCCCAGTGAACCAATCATATGTCAGGACCCACAGGTATTAACCAATCATACTGCAGGACCCACAGGTGGTTGGTGTATTTAAAATATAGTTTCAATATAGATTTGATTTAATTTTTGTAATGTGTATGTATCTAAACAGTACCAGTCAGAAGTTAACACACCTACTCATTCAAGGGTTTTTCTTTATTTTTACTATTTTCTACATGTAGAATAATAGTGAAGACATCAAAACTATGAAATAACACAAATGGAATCATGTTTTAACCACATATTTTGAGCCAATCAGTTGTGTTGAGACAAGGTAGTGGTGGTATACAGAAGATGGCCCTATTTGGTAAAAGACCAAGTCCATATTATGGAAAGAACAGCTCAAATAAGCGAAGAGAAACAACAGTCCATCATTACTTCAGACAAGAAGATCAGTCAATACGGAACATTTCAAGAACTTTTAAAGTTTCTTCAAGTGCAGTCGCAAAAACCATCAAGCGCTATGATGAAACTGGCTCTCATGAGGACCTCCACAGGAAGCATTCATTAGAGTTAACTGCACCTCAGATTGCAGCCCAAATAAATGCTTCACAGAGTTCAAGTAACACATCTCAACATCAACTGATCAGAGGGGACTGCGTGAATTAGGCCTTCATGGTCGAATTGCTGCAAAGAAACCACTACTAAAGGACACCAATAAGAAGAAGAGACTTGCTTGGGCCAAGAAACATGAACATTGGACATTAGACCGATGGAAATATGTCCTTTGGTCTGATGAGTCCAAATGTTTGGTTCTAACCACTGTGACTTTGTGTGGTTCCCACAGTGAAGCATGGAGGGGGAGGTGTGATGGTGTTTTCCTGGTGACGCTGTTTGTGATTTATTTGGTCAGCATATGTGGGAACTCCTTCAAGCTGGTTGAGAGAATTCCAAGAGTGTGCAAAGCTGTCATCAAGGCAAAGGGTGGCTACTTTGAACAATCTCCAATATATGTTTGATTTGGTTTTTTGGTTACTACATCATTCCATATGTGTTAGTTTTTATGTCTTCGCTATTATTCTACATGTAGAAAATAGTCAAACATAAAGAAGAACCCTTGAATGAGTAGATGTGTCCAAACTTTCGACTGGTACTGTATTAAAAAAAAAAAAAAGTATTTATTATTTTACCTTTATTTAACGAGGCACATCCGTTAAGAACAAATTCTTATTTTCAATGACAGGCAGTGACAAGGCAGTTAACAGTGGGTTAACTGCCCTGTTCAGGGGCAGAACGACAGATCTTGTCAGCTCAGGGATTCGATCTTGCAACCTTTCGGTTACTAGTCCAACACTAACCACTAGGCTACCTGCCGCCGCCCCATATGATGTATTATGTGACCTGACTGCAGAATATAATGTAGCCTAGCTAAATTTAAGGACAAGAGAGTGAAGCTGTGATTTTCTGGGTGGCTGCAAATATGTACACATGTCCACTCGTCTTTTCCACTCAGTTATCCGTCAAACAATCTGTCAATCAAGGTATCTAATCAGTGATGATTCCATCTCTGTCCAGCAGGTGGTGCTGGCACAGCACAAGGCCAACACGATCCATGGGGAGCCACGGGGTGGTGGGGTGACAGGGGCGGGGGGCACCAGCGACTCAGACCCCCTGGACAGCACCGACTGTGCCAGTGAGAGTAGCAGCAGCGGGGGCAAGAGCCAGGAGCTCAACTTCCTCCCCGACCTCCCCTCTTCTTCCTCATCCTCCTCTTCCTCCTCCTCCTCTTCGTCCTCGGGCCCCACTCACAGCCTGCTGCCAGGCCCGGAGAAGAAACACTGTCTGCAGCTACACCCAGGCAACCAAGTCAGCGTCTCCATCTCCAAGCCAACACACAAGTGAGAGACCTGCAGCGCTTTAGAGGAGAGCCATTGGTTTGACTTTGACGAACTGTAGTTTCCTAAAGGAAACCATCAAATCACACGGAACAGTGCATTTCTATAACAAATACATAGATAAAACCTCAACCTTATTAAATGTCAATCTGACCTTTATCCCTTTCTCTCTCTTTCTCCCCCTCTTTCTTCCCCTCCAACCTCTCAGAGCTCCAGACATGAGTGAGTTGACCCCCAGCAGCTCTGTACCGTCTCAGTTTAAGACCATGTCTCTCCCCGTCACATCCCCCAACAGCAAGAGCCTCACCAGCCCCAAGAGGGGACAGAAGAGAGAGGAGGGTTGGAAGGAGGTGGTGAGACGGTGGGTTGATACACACACCATCCATGAAATCCATCTAGAAATGCTTCAAGGAAATCTATAGGATATTTTAGGCCAGTGGTTCCCAACCTTTTTTGGTTACTGTACCACCAACTGAATGTTTCTCTGCCCGGAGTTCCCCTGATGTACCCACTCGTGCAATTTACCAGTAGACCTATGGTCTCATGAGTCTGAAAGTACCCCCTCATGCATTTTACCAGTAGACCTATGGTCTCATGAGTCTGAAAGTACCCCCAGTGGACAGGCCAGGTACCCCCAGTGGACAGGCCAGGTACCCCTAGTGGACATGCCAGGTATCCCCAGATTCCCTGGTTAGGAACCACTGTTTTAGACAATGAGGGAAAGTAAGTTGTCAGGCCTGTGGCTCCCCATGGATCTTGTGCTTTGTCCCAGTTCTAAACCCCATATGAATCTCTCTCTCCGGGCTGCAGGTCTAAGAAGCTATCGGTGCCGGCCTCGGTGGTGTCGAGGATCATGGGTAGAGGAGGCTGCAACATCACAGCTATACAGGACGTGACGGGAGCACACATTGACGTGGACAAACAGAAAGACAAGAACGGAGAGAGAATGATCACCATCAGGTAGGACCGGAGAGAGGGAGAGCCTGACCTCTGGTGGCAGCAGACCGTTATTACACCAGTCAGCAGAATAGAACTGAACACGAGGAAAACGGAGAAAGAGTAATAATCATGTGTTGATTTATCTGAGGGATTCTAATAGTCGTGTTGATTTATCTGAGGGATTCTAATAGTCATGTGTTGATTTATCTGAGGGATTCTAATAGTCATGTGTTGATTTATCTGAGGGATTCTAATAGTCATGTGTTGATTTATCTGAGGGATTCTAATAGTCATGTGTTTTATCTGAGGGATTCTAATAGTCGTGTTGATTTATCTGAGGGATTCTAATAGTCATGTGTTGATTTATCTGAGGGATTCTAATAGTCATGTGTTTTATCTGAGGGATTCTAATAGTCATGTGTTGATTTATCTGAGGGATTCTAAGTATTTAACAGAGTAATAGATATGTGTTGATTTATAAATCCTCTGTAGTATCTCCAGGAGATCAGTGAAGATTTGAGATACTGTGATTGGTTGGAACCATGTCCGTGGAATGTGTACATTGTTGTGTGGCCCCTGACCCCTGTGTTGTGATGGTCCATTCCAGAGGTGGCACGGAGTCGACACGCCACGCGGTCCAGCTGATCACCTCTTTGATCCAGGACCCAGCCAAGGAACTAGAGGACCTCATCCCCAGGAACCACATCAGGGCCCCGGGCTCCAAGATCACCTCAGCCCCCTTCCCCACCCCCACTGGGGCTAACCTTAACCTCAGCATTGGGGCCAAGGCCCTGGGCTCCCTGGTCACGTCCTCTGGGGTCTCCTTCCAGTCCTCTTCCTCTCAGACAGGGGGTAAGATGGGTAAGGGTCTGTCTGGGGTGAGGCAGCCCTTCCCCGTGTCTCTCCCCCTGGCCTACGCCCATCCCCAGCTGGCCCTCCTGGCAGCCCAGACCATGCATCAGATCAGACACCCCATGCTGCCCATGGCCCAGTTCGGTGGGACCTTCTCCCCTGCCGCCAGCACCTGGGGCCCGTTCCCGGTGCGGCCGCTGAGTCCCGGTAGCGCCAACAGCTCCCCCAAACACAACGGTGGTAGTAGTGGTAACAACCAGGCCACATCTAACTTGTCAAGTCATAATGATCACAATAACACATCATCCACGAGCTCCTCTGTCTCCAGTCCTAGTGCATCTAACAGTCAGACAGCTATGACTACAGGGTCACCACACACCCCTAACCCCCCCCCCTGGGGCCCAGCCCAGCACCCCCACACCCTCCTCAGTCAGGAAACAGCTGTTCACCTCTGACCCCAAGCACATAGGGGTCAACTCTGTCTCCATGGTTACTACCACCACTGTCAGTAGTAGTAGTCACTCAGTGAGAGGTACAGGGTCTCCCGCCCACCAACACACGGGCTTAATGGCTACAAGCACCCCTAACCCTCTTCAACCCCAGGTCACCCCCATCTCTCAGCCCCCCAAGTCACCCCCCAGCGCCCCCACTGCTCCCCCAGGAAAGGAGAAGCCGACCCCCTCCCTCTCTCAGGAGGCCCTATCAGTCTCAGTCAACAATGTGGTTAGTTCAGGTGGTTTCACCGCCCCTGTCATGACTGGCCCCTCCAAACTTGAGCCCCGCCAGCAGCAGCAGCACCAACCCCCTCTCCTAACCTCCAATTCCTCATCAGACCCCCCTCCACCTCTCCTCCCTCATCAGTCCAGCTCCCACCTCCCCCCATCCTCCTCCACCCCCTCACACACACACCCCAACAGCACCGTACCTCACTTCTCGGCTCCCGCTCCCCGTGTCTCACACCGCATGCAGCCCCCGACAGGGCCCTACTACCAACACCTCGACCAGCAACAACAAACGTTCCTACCCCATAACACACAGCAAAAAACGTTCCTACCCCATAACACACAGCAACAACAACATGAGCACCCCAAACAGAAGCAGCCCCAGGCATCCCAGCCCCCCTCCATGCCCCCTCAGCCCCAGTCCTCCATGGGTCTGATGAACGGCTCTCCGATACAGCAGCAGGTCCATGGTGGGGCCAAGCCCCAGCAGATGCCCCCTAACTTCGGCCCTGCAGCTCTCTTCAACCATTTCAGCAGCATGTTCGACAACAACAACCAGGTGGGTGACACCACACATTATTTTCTACTATTTCTGTTCTCCACAGAATCGTTTTTATTTCAATAGAGCAGGTCTCTCCAACCCTGTTCCTGGATAGCTACCCTCCTGTAGGTTCACTCCAACCCTGTTCCTGGACAAGCTACCCTCCTGTAGGTTCACTCCAACCCTGTTCCTGGACAAGCTACCCTCCTGTAGGTTTTCATTCCAACCCTGTTCCTGGACAGCTACACTCCTGTAGGTTTACACTCCAACCCTGTTCCTGGAGAGCTACCCTCCTGTAGGTTTTCACTCCAACCCTGTTTCTGGACAAGCTACCCTCCTGTAGGTTTTCATTCCAACCCTGTTCCTGGACAGCTACCCTCCTGTAGGTTTACACTCCAACACTGTTCCTGGACAGCCACCCTCCTGTAGGTTTTCACTCCAACCCTGTTCCTGGACAAACTACCCTCCTGTAGGTTTTCACTCCAACCCTGTTCCTGGACAAACTACCCTCCTGTAGGTTTTCACTCCAACCCTGTTCCTGGAGAGCTACCCTCCTGTAGGTTTACACTCCAACCCTGTTCCTGGACAGCCACCCTCCTGTAGGTTTTCACTCCAACCCTGTTCCTGGACAAACGACCCTCCTGTAGGTTTACACTCCAATCCTGTTCCTGGACAGCTACCCTCCTGTATGTTTACACTCCAATCCTGTTCCTGGACAGCTCCCCTCCTGTAGGTTTTCACTCCAACCCTAATCTAGCACACGTGATTCTAATAATTTGCTGTTTGGAAAGCTGAATCAGGTTAGTTACAGCTGGGGTTGGAGTTAAAACCTACAGGGGGGTAGCTGTCGAGGAACAGGGTTGGAGTGAACCTACAGGAGGGTAGCTTGTCCAGGAACAGGGTTGGAGTGAACCTACAGGAGGGTAGCTTGTCCAGGAACAGGGTTGGAGTGAACCTACAGGAGGGTAGCTTGTCCAGGAACAGGGTTGGAGTGAACCTACAGGAGGGTAGCTCTCCAGGAACAGGGTTGGAGTGAACCTACAGGAGGGTAGCTCTCCAGGAACAGGGTTGGAGTGAACCTACAGGAGGGTAGCTCTCCAGGAACAGGGTTGGAGTGAACCTACAGGAGGGTAGCTCTCCAGGAACAGGGTTGGAGTGAACCTACAGGAGGGTAGCTCTCCAGGAGCAGGGTTGGAGTGAACCTACAGGAGGGTAGCTCTCCAGGAACAGGGTTGGAGTGAACCTACAGGAGGGTAGCTCTCCAGGAATAGGGTTGGAGTGAACCTACAGGAGGGTAGCTCCAGGAACAGGGTTGGAGTGAACCTACAGGAGGGTAGCTCTCCAGGAACAGGGTTGGAGTTAAAACCTACAGGAGGGTAGCTCTCCAGGAACAGGGTTGGAGTGAACCTACAGGAGGGTAGCTCTCCAGGAACAGGGTTGGAGTGAACCTACAGGAGGGTAGCTCTCCAGGAACAGGGTTGGAGTTAAAACCTACAGGAGGGTAGCTCTCCAGGAACAGGGTTGGAGTGAACCTACAGGAGGGTAGCTCTCCAGGAACAGGGTTGGAGTGAACCTACAGGAGGGTAGCTCTCCAGGAACAGGGTTGGAGTGAACCTACAGGAGGGTAGCTCTCCAGGAACAGGGTTGGAGTGAACCTACAGGAGGGTAGCTCTCCAGGAACAGGGTTGGAGTGAACCTACAGGAGGGTAGCTCTTCAGGAACAGGGTTGGAGTTAAAACCTACAGGAGGGTAGCTCTCCAGGAACAGGGTTGGAGTTAAAACCTACAGGAGGGTAGCTCTCCAGGAACAGGGTTGGAGTGAACCTACAGGAGGGTAGCTCTCCAGGAACAGGGTTGGAGTTCAAACCTACAGGAGGGTAGCTCTCCAGGAACAGGGTTGGAGTTAAAACCTACAGGAGGGTAGCTCTCCAGGAACAGGGTTGGAGTTAAAACCTACAGGAGGGTAGCTCTCCAGGAACAGGGTTGGAGTTAAAACCTACAGGAGGGTAGCTCTCCAGGAACAGGGTTGGAGAGCGCTGCCAACGAGTAACAACATGTTTTGAAGGTTTATTTCTTTATTTATAGGGGATAATGCACATTAATCAACATCAGTATTACAATAATGCAACATCCATGTAAATGTGCCGGGGTTAGCCAAAAGATCATTTGCACCAGTATTCCCTGGGCAGGTAAGGTCCTTTACACAGCCACCTTTATACAAATACTCACTAAAACAATACAAAACACATTACATCCAATAATATATCATTCTAACAACAACACTATCATCAACTGTCGTCTTACATATGAGGAACCACAGATAACTCATGTCTACAGATTTAGAAATATTTGAGCCATGTTTTCAATTTTAAATGTAACAATACAATAATCAGTGCAGCTTCAAGTCCATTGGCATTGCATTTCAGTGTATTGTAGCTCTAACAGAGAAGGGCGACGCAATCAACCTCTACTTAATGCCCTTGTTATCCTGGAGGGGCTTTCCTTGATCATGATGTGCCGGCATAGAGGTGGAGGGGCAACACCATGCAGGATCTTAAAGACTAGGCTTGCATCTACATACTGCTTAAACCTATCCAGACTGAATCAATTATGTTTGTAAATAATATGACAATGGTGGTAACTGTTCAGTTTGTTATCAAAAATATGAAGTGTGTGTTTGTAGAGTGATTCAATTGGTTTCAGAATAGTAGCTCCTGCCTGTGACCGGCATGTGAGAAGGTCATAGCATGCATATATAGTTTGGTGGCCTCTAGAGGTAGGAAAGGTCTTATTAACCTAAAGTTGGATAATCCAAACTTGACCTTGTTAACCACCTTCACATGTTTCTTAAATGCCAAGTTGGAGTCCCCCCCCAAAAAAACTCTGAGATACCTGAAGTTAGACACAACTTTCAGATTCTCCCCATTAACAAGAACAGATCGTTGGGAGGAATCAATGGATTTCTTGGAGAAGTACATAGTTTTGCCGATATTTAAATGCAGGCAAGAATTAGTTGTCCATTTACAAACATGTACTACAGCTTCAGTTAACTTGTTAACAACTTGTCTATTATTTGTGTACATACAGAACTGTATAGTTTGCATACATCTGCATGTTAACTTGTGGGAGGTCATTTACAGTTGAAGTCAGAAGTTTACATACTTAGGTTGTAATCATTAAAACTCGTTTTTCAACCACTGCACAAATGTCTTGTTAACAAACTATAGTTTTGACATGTCGGTTAGGACATCAAATTCGTGCATGACACAAGTAATTTTTCCAACAATTGTTTACAGGCAGATTATTTCACTTATAATTCACTATCACAATTCCAGTGGGTCAGAAGTTTACATACACTAAGTTGACTATGCCTTTAAACAGCTTGGAAAGTTCCAGGATATTATGTCATGGCTTCTGATAGGCTAATTGACATTATTTTAGTCAATTGGAGGTGTACCTGGGGATGTATTTGAAGGCCTACCTTCAAACTCAATGCCTCTTTGCTTGACATCATGGGAAAATCAAAAGAAATCAGCCAAGACCTCAGAACCACAATTGAAGACATCCACAAGTCTGATTCATCCTTGGGAGCAATTTCCAAACACCTGAAGGTACCACGTTCATCTGTACAAGCAATAGTACGCAAGTATAAACACCATGGGACCACGCAGCCGTCATACTGCTCAGGAAGGAGATGCGTTCTGTCTCCTAGAGATGAAAGTACTTCGGTGCGAAAAGTGCAAATCAATCCCAGAACAACAGCAAAGGACCTTGTGAAGATGCTGGAGGAAACAAGTACAAAAGTATCTATATCCACAGTAAAACGAGTCCTATATTGACATAACCTGAAAGGCCACTCAGCAAGGAAGAAGCCACTGCTCCAAAACCGCCATAAAAAGGCCATACTACTGTTTGAAACTGCACATGGGGACAAAGATTGTACTTTTTGGAGAAATGTCCTCTGGTCTGATGAAACAAAAATAGAACTGTTTGGCCATAATGACAATCATTATGTTTGGAGGAAAAAGGGGGAGCCGAAGAACACCATCGATGTCTTGAGATGTTGCTTCAATATATCCACATAATTTTCCTTCCTCAAGATGCCATCTATTTTGTGAAGTGCACCTGTCCCTCCTACAGCAATGCACCCCCACAACATGATGCTGCCACCCCCGTGCTTCATGGTTGGGATCAGTCATGAAGTTATGGCTTGGCTGCAAATGGGTCTTTCAAATGGACAATGACCCCAAGCATACTTCCAAAGTTGTGGCAAAATGGCTTAAGGACAACAAAGTCAAGGTATTGGAGTGACCATCACAAAGCCCTGACCTCAATCCTATAAAAAGTTTGTGGGCAGAACTGAAAAAGCGTGTTGCGAGCAAGGAGGCCTACAAACCTGACTCAGTAACACCAGCTCTGTCAGGAGGAATGGGGCAAAATTCACCCAGCTTATTGTGGGAAGCTTGTGGAAGGCTACCTGAAACGTTTGACCCAAGTTAAACCATTTAAAGGCAATGCTACCAAATACTAATTGAGTGTGTGTAAACTTCTGACCCACTGGGAATGTGATGAAGTAAATAATTCTCTATTATTCTGACATTTCACATTCTTAAAATAAAGTGGTGATCTGAACTGACCTAAGACAAGGAATGTTTGCTAGGATTAAATGTCAGGAATTGTGAAAAACTGAGTTCAAATGTATTTGGCTAAGGTTTATGTAAACTCCCGACTTGTACTGTATATCAAATCAAATTTCAAAAATCAAATCAAATTTATTTATATAGCCCTTCGTACATCAGCTGATATCTCAAAGTGCTGTACAGAAACCCAGCCTAAAACCCCAAACAGCAAGCAATGCAGGTGTAGAAGCACGTATATAGATGGTAAACAGGAGGGGGCCTAATATTGACCCTTGTGGGACCCCAATGTTATAGTGTAGACTGAGTGTTCCCCAAACAAACCCTTTGACTTATGTTTGTCAGATAGGAATACATCCAACTAACTTCAGTGGAAACATTAAGGGAGGATTGTTTGGATCGGAGGACCTTATGATTCACAGTATCAAAGGCCTTTTGTAAGATCCAGACTGCCCCGACTTCACCTATGTCCAGTTTACATTTAATGCAGAAAATGTGGTGACCTAAACTTCAGTGCCTTCTCATTTCGGGTCACACCTGTGGCCCAGTTGCTCACTAACCACTTGTCTCTCTATTAGGTGGGTAACAACCAGGTTTGGGGTGCGTGCCACCTCCCTGCCCGCTCCCCTCCTGAGCAGCAGTATTCTGCCCCCCCCGCCTACATGGGTCAGATGGATGGCATGATGGCCCCTCCTCCAGACAGCTCCAAGGCCCCTGGGTACCGCTCTGCCTCACAGAGGATGGTCAACAGTCCTATTGGTAAAAGGAACATTTAGATGTTATTTTATTTTTTATATTCGACTTTGTTTGACCTTCCATTCTATATGTCCCAAACCCCCTCCTTGTCTTACAGCTCTGAGTCTGACCAGCTATGCTACCAGTATGTCTGGTAGTCCAGTCTATCTACACGGCCCAGCAGCTGTGGGCACCCCCTCCTTCAGCAGACAGCACTTCTCCCCTCACCCCTGGAGCGCTGCCACATCAGGTACTGACAGATGTGTGAAAATTGATCTAAAATGCCCACAAAGCTTATTTTCCAGGAATTCAACACACAAAATAAATGATTTAACTAAGGCAAAACTCTCTTAAATTGTATAACTGTATTTTAGACTCAAAACTCCTATTCTTTAACCCCTCGTCTCCCCAGGCGAGTCCCAGGCGGTGCCCCCTCCCTCCAAGGTGTCGTCGTCTGGCCCCGCGGCCCCCCCTCCCCACCAGACCAAGCAGGGCAGCAGCCAGCAGGACAGAAAGGTGCCTCCTCCCATCGGGACAGAGAGGCTGGCGAGGATCAGACAGACCACCGTCAACCCTCCTCTCCTCCCGACCTCCTACACCGCTCCTGTAGGACAGGGAGGCATCTGGTCCTTCGGAGTCGGCAGCGCCTCGGGTGAGTAGTTGTACAAACCAGACGGACACACACCAGATCCATGTGTTCACACACAACTGTTAACCCACGCTGGTCTCTCCATCTCCAATGTCTACAGCCCTGATAAACAGCTAACGGGTATATACACACCCCACCTCACGTACACACACCCCCCCCACCTCGCGTACACCCCCCCCCCCCCCTCCCCCCACCCTCACACCCACAGCCCCCCACTCTCACACACACAGTATCTCTCGGTCTCTTACCTCCCATCTCACCTTCTAGAAGCCATGTCAGGTTGGTCTCAGCCCCTGATGGGCAGTCACATGGTCCACCCTGGGCTGCAGGCGGACCACACCTTCTCCCAGTACCAGCCCATGGAGCAGGACGACTCCGGCATCTCTAACCCCGCTAACTACCACCAGCAACACATCAACCACCCTAACAACTACATGGACTTCCCCAAGGTAACACACACACTACCTGGACGAACCTGTACCCCTGCACACTGACTCTGTACCGGTACCCCCTGTATATAACCTCATTACTAACCTGTACCCCCGCACACTGACTCTGTACCGGTACCCCCTGTATATAACCTCATTACTAACCAGTACCCCTGCACACTGACTCTGTACCGGTGCCCCTGTATATAACCTCATTACTAACCTGTACCCCTGCACACTGACTCTGTACCGGTACCCCCTGTATATAACCTCATTACTAACCTGTACCCCTGCACACTGACTCTGTACCGGTGCCCCCTGTATATAACCTCATTACTAACCTGTACCCCTGCACACTGACTCTGTACCGGTGCCCCCTGTATATAACCTATTTACTAACCTGTACCCCTGCACACTGACTCTGTACCGGTACCCCCTGTATATAGCCTCGTTATTATGTATAGGTCTTGTTACCCTACATTGTTGGTTAAGGGCTTGTCACTAAGCATTACACTGGAAGGTGAAACCTATTTTATTCTGAGCATTTTTTTTTTGACACACACACCTTTGTCTATTTGAGAAGGTGATATGATATTTTCAAATGGCCGTTACTCTTCTGGTCCGTGTCTCCAGGGTAGGACCATGTTAATATACTGTAGTTAGTGGACCTGGTTGTCTCCAGGGTAGGACCATGTTAATATACTGTAGTTAGTGGACCTGGTTGTGAAGTGTTTAATGACCTGGTTGTCTCCAGGGTATGGCCATGTCGATGTATGGAGGGACCATACTGCCCCCCCACCCCCCTATGGGGGAGAGTCCGGGGGGGGGCATGTTCAACGGACTGCACGCTGCTGACCCTGCATGGAGCCCCATCATCAAGGTGGTCCCCAACAATGCAGACAACACCGACCCACAGCAGGTGAGACTTTTTCCACACACACACACCTTTGCTAATGGAATCTCCTTCTCTCTCAACTGTTCCACTTCTGCTCTTCTTCCTCCTCGTTCAGGTGTGGCCTGGTACCTGGGCTCCTCACGTGCACCTGAACCACGTCAACTAGCCGGCTGGCATCGACAGAAATCAAACGCGCGCGCACACACACACCACAAACAAGAATTTTATTTCCAACTGACAACAAAAACCAACAGAATTGTAAAACATGTTAACTTTAGTAGAGAACGAAGAGCAAAGCTGAGTTTGAAGAAATGGAGATAAATTATCTTGACACCGTTCTTTAATGTGCCTAACTCAATAAGAAATATACTACCATTTCAGCAATGGCTGTTGTGGAGTCGGGAGGGAAAACTCTGGGCCCTAGTTCTGTTTAAAGTCCGGTTGATGTCTGATGAACAAACTGATGGTGACAGCCTGTCCAACCGGCTCCATGCTCTGTGTAGCTTAGATTTAGGACTTCAACCCACGTACAGAGTTCTCGTCCTCAGGGGGAGAGCTGATGAAGGAGCTAATGATACTCAGCCAACAACTAGAGGATGATGATTACCTAAAGAGAGAAAGAAATCAGAATACCTTTTAGTGGTAAATACATGTATAATTGTTTACATACTAAAAAGGGTTCAAATGAGAGTACATTTCATGTCGTATAGTGGCTCTACTTTACGTAGCCTGTATTAATGTGAAATATTTACCTTAATATTCAATAAACATATTGAAATGTACTTGTGGCCGTGCACTTTATTGTTTGTGTCGGTAGGGCTTTGTTTTCATTTCCCAAAAACAAATAGCATGTTTGACTAGTTACAGCACAATGCATTTGTTATGTATTGTCATCTTACAAAATAGAATCTGCACACTCAACTCATGGCTGGTGGGAAGGTGATATTTAAGGTGATATTTACCACATATGACTGGGGAAAATCTACTTGGACGCCCCTCCAACTGGTGAGTACTAGTGGGAAACGCGTCTATCATCCCTGAGCTCCGACTTCTCCCACAATCGATGTCCGAATCGGTAAGGACTTAAAATGGTCCACGCACACAGTGCCTCTTCACCATGGGCCTGCAAATGCACCATTGAAAGCATCTTGACTGGTTGCATCACTGCTTGGTATGGCAACTGCACCGCCCTCGATTGCATGGCGCTACAGAGGGTGGTGCGGACAGCCCAGCAGGCTCCTGAACAGCTTCTATCCCCAAGCCTTAAGACCGCTAGCTACAGTGCATTCAGAACCTGTCACTTTACAGCCTTATTCTAAAATGTATTTGTTTTTTTCCCTCATCAATCCACACAAATACCCCATGACAAAGCAAAAACTTTATTTTTATTTTTGCAAATTTATAAAAACATCTCATTTACAGCCTGAGTA
Source organism: Oncorhynchus kisutch (assembly GCF_002021735.2). Classification (NCBI taxonomy): domain Eukaryota; kingdom Metazoa; phylum Chordata; class Actinopteri; order Salmoniformes; family Salmonidae; genus Oncorhynchus; species Oncorhynchus kisutch. The sequence continues at coordinate 54,017,863 of NC_034192.2, read as the reverse complement.
TTCTGGGGTATGACGCTATTAGCTTGGCACACCTTTATTTGGGGAGTTTCTCCCATTCTCTGCAGATCCTATCAAACACTGTCAGGTTGGATGGGGAGCATTGCTGCACAGCTATTTTCGAGTCTCTACAGAGATGTTCGATCGGGTTCAGGCTGGACCATTCAAGGTGTTGTCTTGGCTGTGTGCTTAGGGTCGTTTTCATCAAGGATCTCTGTACTTAGCTCCGTTCATCTTTCCTAGTCCCAGGCTGCTGAAAACATCCCCAAAGCATGATGCCACCACCATGCTTCACTGTAGGGATGGTGCCAGGTTTCCTCCAGACGTGACACTTGGCATTCAGGCCAAAGAATCTTGTTTCACCTTAACCAGGTACGCGAGTTGAGAACAAGTGAATTTACAACTGCGACCTGGCCAAGATAAAGCAGTTCGACATGGAATAAACAGTCAATAATACAGTAGAAGAAGTATATGCAAATTAGTTAAGGCAATAAATAGTTGGATCACTCCGATGTTTAATTGGTATGTGAGTTGGTGCTTAAAGCTAGATACGAGTCTCCAGCTTCAGTGATTTTTGCAGAGGACTGGAAGGAAAGGCAGCCAAAGGAGGAATTGGCAACAAGTATGAAGCAAGGGCCAGCCAACGAGAGTGTACAGGTCGCAGTGGTGGGGTTTTGGTGACAAAATGGATGGCACTGTGATAGCCTCCAACACTACTCAACAAATTGGATGCAGTCTATTTTGTAAATGACATCGTCGAGGATCGGTAGGATGTTCAGTTTTACTAGGGTATATTAGGCAGCATGAGTGAAGGATGCTTTGTTGCGAATTAGGAAGCCGATTCTAGATTGGAGATGCTTAATGTGAGTCAGAGAGTTTACAGTCTAACCAGACACCTAGGTATTTGTCCACATATTCTAAGTCAGAGTAGTGATGCTGGACGGGCGGACAGCGATCGGTTGAAGAGCATGCATTTAGTTTTGCTTGCATTTAAGAGCAGTTGGGAGGTCACGGAAGGAGGGTTGTATGGCGTCTGGAGGTTAAGTGTCCAAAGAAGGGCCAGAAGTATACAGAATGGTGTCGTCTGCGTAGAGGGGGATCAGAGAATCACCAGCAGCAAGAGTGACATCATTGATGTGTACAGAGAAGAGTCGACCCGAGAATTGAACCCTGTAGCACCCCCATAGAGACTGCCAGAGGTCCGGACAACCAGCCCTCCGATTTGACACACTGAACTCGATCAGAGAAGTAGATGGTGAACCAGGCGAGGCAGTCATTTGAGCAACCAAGGCTGTTGATACCTTTTGGCAAACTCCATGAGGGCTGTTGTGCCTTTTACTGAGGAGTGGCTTCCATCTGGCCATTCTACCATAAAGCCCTGATTGGTGGAGTGCTACAGAGATGGTTGTCCTTATGGAAGGTTTTCCCATCTCCACAGAGGGAGCTCTCTGTGACCATCGTGTTCTTGGTCACCTCCCTGACCAAGGCCCTTCTCCGCAGATTGCTCAGTTTGGCCGGGCGGCCAGCTCTAGGAAGAGTCTTGGTGGTTCCAAACGTCTTCAATTTAAGAATGATTGAGGCCACTGTGTTCTTGGGGACCTTCAATGCTGCAGAAATGTTTTGGTACCGGTCCCCAGAAGTCACGACACAATCCTGTCTTGGAGCTCTACGGAAAAATTATTCGACCTCGTGGCTTGATTTTTGTTCTGACGCACTGTCACCTGTGGGACCTTATAGACAGGGGGTGTGCCTTTCCAAATCATGTCCAATCAATTGAATTTAGCACAGGTGGACTCCAAGTTGTTGAAACATCTTAACAATGGAAACAGGATGCACCTGAGCTCAATTTCGAGTCTCATAGAAAAGGGTCTGAAATTTCTAAAAACCTGTGTTTGCTTTGTCATTATGTGGTATTGTGTTTTTATTGACTAAGAAAATGTTTTAATCAATTTTAGAATAAGGTTGTAAAGTAACAGTGTGGAAAAGGGAAGGGGTCTGAACTTTCCAAATACACTATATGATAAATAGAGTAGCAGCAGCCAGTGTGTGTGTGTACGTATTCAGTGCAAAAATACATTTGAAGGGTCAATGGCACCACTGCCATGTTGATCTGAGCCTTGTCAAAAAACCGATGTCCCGACTTTTCGCTGTTTTCGGGAAACGTGTGTGTACATTAGTTCAATTTTGGTTAAAACTTTATGTCAGGCATTTTGTCCTTGTCGGCGGGCCGTGAGTTATGATGACCAATTGGATACCACGAAATTTGGGAGAAATTCAGGTCAATTAAATAAATGTCATACAGTACCACACGCCCTGTTCCCATGACATGTATTATAAAACAATAAATACTGTATCAATTAAATATTTTTATCTCACGCGGGTGATACGTTTATTGTGCAGCCATGAACGTATAATATATCTAGTCTGTGTACACATCACATGTAAATGGAAATACGTTGTTCAGAGTGATATCAATACACAGACGGAGCCATGTAGTGGTGTCATAACTTCATTGGCTGTGTTCAGTCAGTCAGGTTGGTACATTATCAGAATGTGATGAATTGATGTAGATCAGTTTATTCTCTTTTGATGGAATTTATTGTAATTGGAGTTTTGGTGTTGTTTCTGCGGAATAATGTATTTGCTTTGCAATTGTTGTCAAGTGAAACAAATTGGGACTTGTTTCTGGTCAGTGTTGATTTCTGTTCTACACCATCGCTTCAGATTAGATCCACTAGATTACTTCCGGAAAGAAATTATCATGTCACTCCGTTTTGGACAGTTCCACCCTTCACAGGCGGAGCTAATATTTGATTGACCAACCAGTCGCCCTTCTTCGTGGAGATCAGGTTCGGCTGTTGCCTTTGTATGTATAATATATGGCTGTAGCGATCACATCACGTCACATGACCAGAGTCACCCTGATGTTAAATGCACGCGAACATCTTCAATAGCCAGTTCGTTGTCTCAAACTACGGTTGTTACTGAGCTGACAGCTATACTTATCTGGCAACAAAACCGTCCGCCCCGAACAGCTCTGCAGTCGATTCCGTCTGTTTTTATTTTGTTAGCTAAAACGAGCTACTGTGGTTAAGGTTTTGTTGTTGTTTATCTTGTTAGCAAATTACTAGTTTTTTGGGAAACGTTAGTAAACAATCCAATTTGCAAGATCAACTGATCTTCACACTAAGCATCTGTCTGCGGTTGATCAGAAGAACCCAAATAAACCCAGGATGACGACCAACGCTCAGGAGGCGAAGAGTTGCCCAATCCCTACCCGGGTGCTCACCCTGAAAGACTGGTCTCAGCTCCCCGACTGCTACAGTCAGACTCCCGGGGGTACTCTCTTCTCCACAACGCCCGGAGGTAAGAGCACCTGGCCCGGATGTTTACGACCAAACATGCAGCACGCACAACACGTTTTGTACCAGTGTTAGTTTAGCTAACGTTAGCCAGCTACTTTTTTTTTAGATCGAAAACTGACGTTTTATAATGTGGGAAAAGGGGAACTAAACTAGCTAGGTACTTGACGATGGTTGTCAAAGGAAATAACACGTTCGCGTTAATTATAGCTGTATTGAAACGTACTTTTACTTCCCCAAATCTTGCAACCTCTCAACGTTACTTAACCCTCACGGTCACAATTGTGACCAGTTTATTTGGTCGGATATAATGCATGCGCAAATGAGTGACACGTGCTTGTTAGTTAGCTGGCTAAAACGAGGTTATCATGTCTGTTTGGCTTGCAGCATACTGTGTTTGTTGGAAATTGCGTATGGTATGTTATTTTAAATGCAACTTCATTCAATGCCTCTTTTTTTTGTGTGTGTGTTCATATTATTGCGTCCAGTCATTTTAATATGGGACCTCACTCTTCCCGTAATGTTACGGCAATATTCTTATTGAAAGACGAAAATGATTTAAGTGATGTGGAAGAAAACAGGGATCACGTGTTCAACTGCATGGCTGCTGTTTACGTGCAGTCTGTGCAGAGCAGTATGAAGGTGGGATTTGGTACTGTCTGTTTACTACACTGCTCAGACCTGTGTAAACTCGCTGAGAGAACTGGCTGCTGAAATTCACATTCAAAACCGCTCATGTAAAGTGCTATGTTGGGAACCAATTGCCAATTAACTTTGCTGGGGCAGTTGAGATCTGCTATATATAGATCTCTTTAATATGGAAAACATGCCACATTATGTAAGCTAAGTAGCCATAGTGATAGGAGTTATGGTTGTCAAATTTGGCACAACATTCTTGAGCAGAAAAGCAACCACAAGCTCCTCTTAACCTATGACCTATTGGTGGGCGGGCCAGATTCAGGGTGATGATTGGGGAGGAGAGGGAGACACCCTCTGGGCACCACCACAGCTTCTCTGGTGCATTTCAGGAATACTGTAGGAACATTCTGTTCTAGCCAAGTGGAGAGTGAGAGGGAGCGACGGAAAAATCCAGAAAAGAGCTGTTAAATTCTACAACCACCCAAAAGGAAGCAATTCCCAAACCTTCCACAATAAAGCCAACACCTACAGACGGATGAACCTTGAGAAAAGTCCCCAAAGCAAGCTGGTCCTGGGGCTCTGTTCAAACACACCCCACAGAGCCCCAGGACAGCAACACAATTAGACCCAACCAAATCATGAGGAGACAAAAAGATGATTACTTGACACATTGCTTAGTTTTTTTTGTTTATTCTTTCCAAACTAGAATGCTCTTTGTCCCTAAACAGAGTACAGCATTGCAGAATTCCTGACCACTGACCCAAAATTTAAGGAGAGCTATGACTATGTACAGACTTGGTGAGCATAGCTTTGCTATTGAAAGAGGCTGCTGTAGGCAGACCTTTGGACCTTTTGTTTACTGAGTGTAGTTTACTGTACGGTTTTTGTTAATTTAACTTTGATCTATTTCACTTGCTTTGGCAATGTAAACATGTTTCCCATGACAATAAAGCCCTTGAATTTGAGAGAGAGTAAAGTGTGAGGGGGAGGGATTGGGAAGCATAAATGGAGTGCAACGAGAGGCCTTTCTAAGAATTGTTGAAGTGAGGACATGTGGGAGGGAGTGGTGGAATGTGTGATTTGGCTGAGAGCAGAAAGCAGTGTGGTTTCAGGTCCTCTGGATCCTTCATGTTACTTTTGCGTCATGATAGGCTAGGCCAGACCAGAACAAACTAGTTAAGCCGGGGCGGCAGGGTAGCCTAGTGGTTAGTGTTGGACTAGTAACCGGAAGGTTGCAAGTTCAAACCCCCGAGCTGACAAGGTAAAAATCTGTCGTTCTGCCCCTGAACAGGCAGTTAACCCACTGTTCCTAGGCCGTCATTGTAAATAAGAATTTGTTCTTAACTGACTTGCCTGGTTAAATAAAGGTAAAATAAAAAAGGGCTTTAAGGAGTAGTTATAACATGGTTATAACAGCTGTGTTACTGTCATTACACTGCTTATGGTGATTCTTCATTGATGCCTTACAACAGGTCCCGAGCTCCCGAGTGTCACAGAGGTCTAAGGCACTGAATCTCAGTGCCAGAGGTGTTACTACAGACCCTGGTTTGATTCCGGCCAGGACTGCAAGTCCCATAGCGCGGCGCACAATTGGCTCGTCCGGTTTTGGCCGGGGCAGGCCGTCATTATAAATAAGAATATGTTCTTAACTGACTTGCCTAGTTAAATAAATAAAAACATTTGGCCTAGAGCAGTTTTACATGATGCTTCTATAACCAGAAGTTTTCTACAATTAACTGTTGATGTGAGCACAACAAGCATTACACATGGTTTGGAGAGACTGCTCCGGTCCCCCGGCCAATCTCTCCCTGCTGTAATGTGATGAGGGGAGGGTGGGTGGGTGTTATCCCATTGCCACTGACAGAGCGTAGCATTACATGGGATGGGCTAGGTTTCATGTGAACCGAGAGAATGGCCACAGAGCTGGACTTAGCTGGGCCTTTTCTGCATAACTCAGGGCCAGGGTACTATAGTTTAGCTGCTGGCTGTCCTGTTCTCTCTGCATAGCTTCTGCCTAAATTCCTGTCCTAATGTTTACACACACGCGCACACACACACACACACACACACACATAATCCCTCAGCTTTCCTTTTGTTCAGGACAGGGTGCTCAACCTCAGAGGTTGTATAGTGTGTGTATAGTGTGTGTGGAAATGTAACTGTTCTGCACTGTATCAGTTGTAACTACAGCGTGCTGTACTAATACTCAGTGGTGGAAAAAGGACCCAATTGTCATTCTAAAGTAAAGATGCCTTAATAGAAAATAACTTGAGACAAAGTGAAAGTCAGCCAGTAAAATACTTGAGTAGAAGTATTTGGTTTTAAATATACTTAAGTATCAAAAGTAAATGTAATTGCTAAAATGTACTTAAGTATCAAAAGTGAAAGTGTAAATAATTTCATGTTCCTTATATTAAGAAAACCAGACAGCACAATTTGGCCCTTGGCCATCTGAAGTCAATGTTGTCTTGCATTTTTTTTACATTTGTTACCTTAAATCACCTGTTACCTTTTTGACAACCAGTCTTTGTTCTGGCATCTCTGTTTGTTCTGGCATCTCTGTTTGTTCTGGCATCTCTGTTTGTAGGCTAATGGAAGTGCTAAAAGAGCAGGGGGGGGGGGGAGAGGGAGAGGAGAATCTCAAAACTACTTCCCCTACTGTACCTGCCTCTAAAAAGCTGGGATTTGAATCCTAGCTCTGGTAAAGGCAGCTCCTCCCAGTCTGCTCCAAACTCAGATGCAACTAACCCTATTACCCTTTCGTCCTCCACCCCCCCCCCCCCCCCCCCCCCCCCCCTGGCTCGGCCCTCTCCGCCTTCTCCCACATCCCCTCCCTCTCTAATGGTTCCTCAAGCTCCCCACACCCTCTCACACAGGTAAAGCGCCCTCCGATGGCCAGGGGCAGGCACACCAACACTCAGGCATCATTTACAAACAACTTTCATTTGATTTGTTGTGAGTCTGCCAGATCAGAGGCAGTAGGGATGACCAGGGATGTTCTTGATAAGTGTGTGGATTTGATCATTTTTCCTGTCCTACTAAGCATTCAAAATGTAATGAGTACTTTTGGGTGTCAGGGAAAATGTATGGAGTAAAAAGTACATTTTTAGGAATGTAGTAAAGTACAGACCCCCCCCCCCCCCCAAAACGTTAAAGTACTAGTTGAGTACTTTCCACCACTGCTAATACTAAATACTGCACGGCAGCGCTCCCTGTCCTCTCCATGTAACCCTGTCCAGGGCAGACTTCACTAGTAGACACCACAACATTGGATGATATAATATCTATAACGACTGTTTATCAAATGTTCTGTCAGTCGATACACGGTGGTTCAGGTGAAACTTCAGTTCATCAGGATGATATAATATCTATAACGACTGTTTATCAATGTTCTGTTGCAATTCAGGGATGACATCAGTCTGTCAGCAACCTGTCAGAGCCTAGTTGTTTACCAAACAGTCTCTACTGTAGACATGCAGACAAACTTTGTATGGAGTGGCATGTCCAGTTTCCTTTTACATACTGTATTCCAAATGGTCTAGGCCTGTTGTGGAAGAGATGACATAACCACCACTCAACCAGGCAACCTCATGAATGGGGTATCACCACAGGAGGCCTCGTCAAGCCACCTAAGCAAACATAATGTAGGGAAAACTCTGCAGCGTGCGACACGGAGCGCCCGGTGCAGGCCACACGGAGCGCCCGGTACAGGCCACACGGAGCGCTCTGTGTTTGGTGGGGACCACATGTTTCTGGTCTGCCTCCTGTCACCACTTCCTGGTTCTAGGAGAACTTGTTTATGTTCTCTACTTTCCTAGAACTGGCTTACTACTGCCAACCCACAACTTCTCTCCTCTGTTTCCTCCTGTTTTCCTCTCTTCCCTTACTCACAATGGCCTACTGACTCCTCTTCTCCCCTCCCTCCATCTCCTCTCCTTGGGCTGAAAACCGTGTGTTTGGTATGCATCCAACAGCTCTGACCCTAAGGCCAGGGAGGGCCTCAGGGTCAGGGGTGCAGTCCCAGTTTCTTCCAGATACACTTGTATTTGTGCAGCTTTGACATCAAACGATTCATTGCTGGTTTTCAAGGGGATAAACAGGAACTAAATCATCAATTTTTGTACACTGAATAATGTGCTTGAGTTTAACTAATCTCCAACAGATGTTATGGTACATGAGTCAATTTTAGGGATGTCCCTGACTAAAATAAAATTTGTGGTCGACCGACTGTTGTCTGTTCTTCAGATCAATTGATTGGTGAACATATATTTTTACATATTGATACATCCTGTGTTTTAGTCGTATCAGCTATATGCACTGAGCCTCAGACTTGCTGTGCTGTGTTAAAAAACAAATTGACAGTGACTGGCTGTGACGAGCACCCGTTGTGTGTGTCTTACCCTGCTACAGAGACCACAACATCAACAGAACAGTGTTTATCGCGCTGTCCGTGTTGCTGAAAAGTTGGCCAAAATCCCTAATTTGTTTAGGAAAACATTACCCCGACCCGTGCTCTCTTTGTGACTCATTTATACATCACATGCACCTGACCAACATGGCTATAATGGCGCTGGAGGGGATGACTGACGTTTTACAGACTGCTAACCAACTGTGCTATTTATTTTTTTATCCCACATTGTTTTTACAGTTGAAGTCTGAAGTTTACATACACCTTAGCCAAATGCATTTAAACTCAGTTTTACATATTCCTGACATTTATTCCTAGTAAAAATTTCCTGTTTTAGGTCCGTTCGGATCACCACTTTTATTTTAAGAATGTGAAATGTCAGAATAATATTTTTTTCAGCTTTTATTTATTTCATCACATTCCCAGTGGGTCAGAAGTTTACATACACTCAATTAGTATTCCGTATCATTGCCTTTAAATTGTTTAACTTTGGTCAAACATTTTGGGTAGCTTTCCACAATAAGTTGGGTGAATTTTGGCCCATTCCTCCTGCTGGTGTAACGGAGTCAGGTTTGTAGGCCTCCTTGATCGCACACGCTTTTTTCAGTTCTGCCCACAAACTTTCTATAGGATTGAGGTCAGGGCTTTGTGATGGCCACTCCAATACACTGACTTTGTTGTCCTTAAGCCAAAGTTGTGGCAAAATGAAAGTATGCTTGGGGTCATTGTCCATCTGGAAGACCCATTTGCGACCAAGCTTTAATGTCTTGAGATATTGCTTCAATATAGCCACATAATTTTCCTACCTCATGATGCCATCTATTTTGTGAAGTCCACCAGTCCCTCCTGCAGCAAAGCACCCCCACAACATGATCCTGCCACCCCCATGATGCTGTAATCCTCCTCAGACCGGAGGACATTTCTCCAAAAACAATGATCTTTGTCCCCATGTGCAGTTGCAGACTGTAGTCTGGCTTTTTATGGCCGTTTTGGAGCAGTGGCTTCTTCCTTGCTGAGCGGCCTTTCATGTTATGTCGATATAGGACTTGTTTTACTGTGGACATAGATACTTTTGTACCTGTTTCCTCCAGCATCTTCACAAGGTCCTTTGCTGTTCTGGGATTGATTTGCACTTTTCACACAAGTACGTTCATCTCTAGGAGGCAGAACGCGTCTCCTTCCTGAGCGGTATGACAGCTGTGTGGTCCCATAGTGTTTATACTTGCGTACTATTGTTTGTACAGATGAACGTGGTACCTTCAGGCATTTGGAAATTGCTCCCAAAGATGAATCAGACTTGTGGATGTCTACAATTTTTGTTTTCTGAGGTCTTGGCTGAATTTTCTTTTGATTTTCCCATGATGTCTAGCAAAGAGGCACTGAGTTTGAAGGTAGGCCTTGAAACACATCCACAGGTACACCTCCAATTGACTCCATGTCAATTAGCCTATCAGAAGCCACTAAAGCCATGATATAATTTTCTGGCATTTTCCAATAAAGGCACAGTCAACTTAGTGTATGTAAACGTTTGACCCACTGAAATTGTGATACAGTGAAATAGGGTTACGGTCTGTAAATAATTGTTGGAAAAATTACTTGTCATGCGCAAAGTACATGTCCTAACCGACTTGCCTTAACTATAGTTTGTCAACAAGAAATTTGTGAAGTGGTTGACAAACAAGTTCTAATGACTCCATCCTAAGTGTATGTAAACTTCCGACTTCAACTGTTACTAATTTTGTACATAATGTTGCTGCTACCGTTTCTTATGACCGAAAAGAGCTTCTGGATATCAGAACAGCGATTACTCCCCTCGAACTGGACAAATATTTTTTTTCTTGTGTCTGACTCGGAAGGATATATTGCTTTGTCGAGCCAAGGATCAAATTGGCGTCATCTGTTTGAATTAAAGGGGGAGGAGGGCAGGTGCCTTGTAAGAATTTGTTGACGAGTAGGTAAACCACGACTAACCTTTGCACGTTGGCCAATAATACAATAATTGAAAAACAAACTGGACGATCTACGATTAAGACTATCCTACCAACGGGACATTCAAAACTGTAACCTTGTGTTTCACTGATACGTGGCTGAACGACGACATGGATAATATAGAGCTGGCTGGCTTCCCCGCGCATCAGCAGGACAGAGCAGCTACGTCTGGTAAGACGAGGGGTGAGGGTGTGTCAGTAACTGCTGTTGTGCAATGTCTAATATTAAAGAAGTCTCAAGGTATTGCCCGCCTGAAGTAGAATACCTCATGATAAGCTGTAGACCACACTATTATTCGTAGCTGTCTATTTACCACCACAAACTGATGCTGGCACTATGACCGCACTCAAGAAAATGCTCATCCAGAAGCGGCACTCCTAGTGGCCAGGGCTTTAATGCAGGCAAACTTAAATCCGTTTAACCTCATTTCTACCAGCATGTCACATGCAACCAGAGGAGAGAAAAAAACTATTGACCACTGTTACTTCACACAGATGCATACAAAGCTCGCCCTCAATTTGGCAAATCTGACCATAATTCTATCCTTCTGATTACAAGCTAAATCTATAGCAGGAATTACCAGTGACTCGCTCAATACGGAAGCGGTCAGGTGATGCGACTGCAGGACTGTTTTGCTAGCAGAGACTGGAATATGTTCTGGGATTGCACTGACCGGTTGCTACGGAGGGCATGCACTGACTGGTTGCTACGGAGGGTAGTGCATACGGCTCAGTACATCGCTGAGGCCAAGCTTCCTGACATCCAGGACCTACAGTGCTTTGCAAAAGTATTCATCCCCCTTAGTGTTTTTTCCTATTTTGTTGCACTACAACCTGTAATTTATTTTTATTAGGATATCATGTAATGGACATACACAAAATAGTCCAATTTGGTGAAATTGTTTAAAATCCCCCCCCCCCCCCCCCCCCCCCCAACAGGAACACGCATCATCTACGACAGGAAGTTCCTCCTGGACTGTCGGAACTCTCCCATTGCCCGGACTCCTCCATGCTGCCTGCCCCAGATCCCAGGGGTGACGGTGCCCGCTCTGCACCCTCTGGGCAAACTACAGGAACTTAAAGAGGAGCTGGAGGAGGAGGAGAAGGACCTGGGAGGTAGGAATATGCACACACTAGACATGCGTACTGTGTACACACTGACAAACATGCATATGAACATGTACACACAGGTAGAACTCCGTTCAACCACCTATATGATAATGTTGATTATGCACCTACCTATATGTCCATTCAACCACCTATATGTTATTTCCTTGTCTTCGTGGAACCTAGTGTTTTAAGAAGTGGATGAGGGGGAGTAGAAGACCAGAGCAGCATTTTTGCAGGCATTATCACCTTCTGTTATTCCTGTCCATCTGTCTGTCGGACATGGTCACCTAATGTTATTCCTGTGTGTGGAACGTCACTAGGTCTTAGCCCCTTGACAGTACTGTGAAACTAGGCCACTGCAGCCTTGGACCCAAAGTGATGTAATACATGTCAGTCGGGACCTAGCCTTCCAAGTCCTGGCCCTGTTCACTTACTATAGAACAAGGCTTCCTGCCTAGAAGTAGCCTTTTCACATTAGGTAAAAGGAGCCACGAGCACCAACATGTGAAGTTCATAGGAGTATGTCAAATGAAAGCTGGGTCTATATTTGAGTAATTAAGGCAAATAAAATGTGTCTTAAACTGTCCATCCTAAAACAGATGGACAAGGTGTCTTAGAAACATCTACCATTAAAGTCTTAAGATATTAGAAATGCCTCTAAACACAATGTTGACGTGAAAACCTCTTGTCAACTAATATCAACACTTCTATTTCGCATTGGCTCATTTTTTTCTGCCTGTTGTAAGTTTGAGACTTTGCCTTGTGCTTTGAAATTCCGTTACCAAATACCCAGGTATCTTCTCTCCCTCATGAGGGAGGATGATGAAAGCTCACAGAAGTAACAAGTGAAGGTAGACTTATCAATTAGGTAGTATTTTTACAGATATCACATTGTGTTATTGTGTGATTAAAACTTGATATTCCATTACCAAATCAGTAAATGGAATTTCTGCAATTGAATTGGTTACAATGTGGTAATTATGGTAGTCACAAAGAACAGTTGGGTTCACACATTTGGACAGTACAGCAGAGTAGAGTCCGGTAAATATAAGTACTATAGTTCAGATCTGGTCTTGTTTGGGGGCAGAGCTCATTTTAAGATAAGTCCGTGTGTAGAATAATAGTGCATATTTCTACCTTTTTTAGGATACGTCACCATGAACAGAGACATTTGGATCCATAATTGTGTAGTTCAGATCAGGGATCCATGATGTAATTCCGTTACAGAGTTTAAATCCATGTTCTGGTTTGGCATACATTTTAAGTGGAAAATCTGAGTCTCAGTGCAATTCCATCTCTGTGGAATTGCCCATAGAACATTGCAATGTTGCCCTACCCAAAACTCTGCAGATATCTGTTTATATCAGTGTGTATCTTACCTGGTACTTGACTGTAGATATCGCTACGTATCAGCTGGTTATCTGTTGTCCTAGGGCACGGTTTTGTTTTACAGCTGACGACACACTACTGTGATGTTGAGCTGTGGGCTAGTTGCAGACCGTGTCATTAAGTATCAGGCTGGTTATCGGAGTATGTTGAGGTCAGCACATGGATACTAGATAAACAGTTAAATGGAGTGTGTTTCAACAGGAGAGAGGGAGTGGTCTGAGGTTTGGCTGTTTCTATTGGTCATGAGATGACTGTTTTTGTGGAGAGAAGACTCACCATCCTCTGACCCCTCTGTCTGTCTCTCTCCCGCTCTCTGTGAGGCTAAAGATGATGGACATTAAAGATGACCTCTTTTCTCTCCCCCAGACAGACAAATAGAAGGGTTTGGTGATTGTGTCTGCTCTGGGAGATTTGTTGTCTCGTCTGTCTGGAGTTGACAAAAACACATTTGTAAGAAGGATGAACACAACACTGTCACGCCCCCCCCCCCCCCCCCCGACTGATACAAGTAATGAAGGATTTGTTCATGTCTCTTCTCTTCCCCACCCTCTTTCTCCCCCTCCCTCTCCTCTCCCTCCCTCTCCTCTCCATTTCTCTCTCCCTCTGTAGATGACAGCCAGTTTGAGATGGACATCTGAGCAGCAGCTCATTGCCTCCTGTGGAGAGAACTGTTTTATCTTCTATTATGACGTCTGATTGGTCCTTTACAACCAGCATGCGTCACATTCACCTTCTTCAACTTCCTTTTTTAAAACCTTTTTGTTGTTGAGGAAACCCCCCAAAATAAAGAGAATGGGGACATGTCGATCCCTGTGTTAGTATTATTTTTAGCACCAGAATGCGTCAATGGTTGCAGATTAGTGTCTGAGCTGCAAGGTTGGAAGAAGCAATACATTTGTTTGGACTGTTTTTGATTTGTACATAAGAGTACGGTACTTTGTATTTTTTAAAAGGAGAGAGATGTACGAGATTTTACATGAAACATACAGGGACGGAGGGGTTGGTCAAGACTGCAGAGTTGCTGCTGAGCCTATGAGGGGTCACCACGTCTGACCCTGGCATAAGGTTAAAGGTTGGGGGTGACTGTTGGACAGGCTCTTCCATGCATCTACCTGTGGAGGAGGAACTGAATGTATCAAAGTTCAAAATAAAAATCTGTATAAAACCTAACCTTGAGTTCAGTCATGTTGTTGTTGTTTCCTCATGTGGTCCCTATTTTCACTGTGCCAGAAAGCCATATGTCAGTACAGCAAGTTCACCATGTCATCACTTTAAATACACAAAACAACATGATCTGCCTCGCTCTCTTCAAAGGATTGAATGAAATGAGGACTATACTGATGGCTGGCTTTCATTTTCAGATGTAAATAGAGACTCCCATGACTGTACTTATACTATGATATGCATGTTCTGATTGCTAGTCTGGTGCCTCAGCATGTTCTGACCGGGTTAATGTATGTAGCCATGTCTGTCTCCACTATGTGCCCTCAGCATTACCCTAGTCTAATCAACATAACAATCTACAACCATGTTTCCATCAAACATGATGATTAAACACAACAGGCCTGATGGAAACAGCTAATTCAGACAATACGGGATACAAGGTGGGATCTTTGTCTGTAAAATGAATAATGCAAGAAATGGCGGTGGAAATATTAAATATGGATATAAATTGGAATCCCTCTATTGTGTGGTTCAACCACTACGACTTTATGAAACCATGCAGTCTATAGGTTACGTATGAAATGCGTTTTGAACTTCACAGGGAGGTGAAGGTGCACGGTGATGCTCTTTTCAATAAATATCGAGGGTCTTACTCTGGTGACATGATCATCTATGCTTGGCAGCTGTTTGACAATTAAAAAAATAATCTTGCTCTTTTGTCCACAATAATATACCTGCTCTATATTTGCGAGTGCAAGTTTGGATGGAAACCTAGCTAATACAGTCTTCGCACAAACCAGCAGCAAAGCACCAATAGACGCTTTGGTTGTTGAGAAACAAAACTGAAGCGCGTAAAACTATGCTGCAAAAACGGATGAGGTTGGCTTAGATTGAACACAGTTTACATGTTATCATCCAATGTTTATTTAAAACAAATTAAGTTGCACAATGAACACTGGTCTCTTAAATACATAGTTCCGGTTGTTGTATTAGCGTAGACGTGACATTAGTCAAAACAAGACGTGGTGTCAACAAGCTCAAACGACCTGAACAAGCCACGTACAATGGCAGTGATTTGTTGCTAGCGACGGTATCTGACTGTTCAGAATCACGACCTTCTGCCCCTTTTGAAGCGCGAGCATCGTTTTGATGACGTAGCAGCTAAACCATCTGAACTGAAGGTATTACGTCATCGTAGAAAAGTAGAAAGTTAAAGCAGGTAACATGGATTTCATACATTTTAGTTTTGGTACAATGTGTTAAAATCATTTGAAATACTACACGTGTAGCCTACACATTTTCTTGAATGGTTTCCAAACGTCTGCCATTAAAACAAAACTTAACTCCACAATGTTGATACAATGAACCCAGTGTATAAAGTAGACCTTACTGAGTAGTCATTACATTGCGTACACTACACAGACCAGACCATTGACATTTAGGTTTCCTTGAGTGGAAATGCATAACAGACCAATGAATGCATCGTATTTAGGAGCCCCTCTAGCTTTTGTTTGGTAGAACTTACTCGACAATGTTGACATAATGTACCCACTGTACAATGTTGGGCTGCAGTGAGTAATCACTACAGTACTGGCTGGCTACACCTCTGTCTCTCGCTCTCGACCACGCCACCACTCTCTCTCTCGACCACGCCACCACTCTCTCTCTCGACCACGCCACCACTCTCTCTCTCTCTCGACCACGCCACCACTCTCTCTCTCTCGACCACGCCACCACTCTCTCTCTCTCGACCACGCCACCACTCTCTCTCTCTCTCGACCACGCCACCACTCTCTCTCTCTCTCGACCACGCCACCACTCTCTCTCTCTCTCGACCACGCCACCACTCTCTCTCTCTTGACCACGCCACCACACTCACTCTCTCTCTCGACCACGCCACCACACTCACTCTCTCTCTCTCGACCACGCCACCACACTCACACTCACTCTCTCTCTCTCGACCACGCCACCACACTCACACTCACTCTCTCTCTCTCGACCACGCTCACTCTCTCTCTCTCTCTCTCTCTCTCTCGACCACGCCACCACACTCACACTCACTCTCTCTCTCTCGACCACGCCACCACACTCACTCTCTCTCTCTCGACCACGCCACCACACTCACACTCACTCTCTCTCTCTCGACCACGCCACCACACTCACACTCACTCTCTCTCTCTCTCGACCACGCCACCACACTCACACTCACTCTCTCTCTCTCTCTCGACCACGCCACCACACTCACACTCACTCTCTCTCTCTCTCTCGACCACGCCACCACACTCACACTCACTCTCTCTCTCTCTCGACCACGCCACCACACTCACACTCACTCTCTCTCTCTCTCGACCACGCCACCACACTCACTCTCTCTCTCTCTCGACCACGCCACCACACTCACACTCACTCTCTCTCTCTCTCGACCACGCCACCACACTCACACTCACTCTCTCTCTCTCGACCACGCCACCACACTCACACTCACTCTCTCTCTCTCGACCACGCCACCACACTCACACTCACTCTCTCGACCACGCCACCACACTCACACTCACTCTCTCGACCACGCCACCACACTCACACTCACTCTCTCGACCACGCCACCACACTCACACTCACTCTCTCGACCACGCCACCACACTCACACTCACTCTCTCGACCACGCCACCACACTCACACTCACTCTCTCTCTCTCGACCACGCCACCACACTCACACTCACTCTCTCTCTCTCGACCACGCCACCACACTCACACTCACTCTCTCTCTCTCGACCACGCCACCACACTCACACTCACTCTCTCTCTCTCGACCACGCCACCACACTCACACTCACTCTCTCTCTCTCGACCACGCCACCACACTCACACTCACTCTCTCTCTCTCGACCACGCCACCACACTCACACTCACTCTCTCTCTCTCGACCACGCCACCACACTCACACTCACTCTCTCTCTCTCGACCACGCCACCACACTCTCTCTCTCTCTCTCTCTCGACCACGCCACCACACTCACACTCACTCTCTCTCTCTCGACCACGCCACCACACTCACACTCACTCTCTCTCTCTCGACCACGCCACCACACTCTCTCACTCTCTCTCTCTCGACCACGCCACCACACTCTCTCACTCTCTCTCTCTCGACCACGCCACCACACTCACACTCACTCTCTCTCTCGACCACGCCACCACACTCTCTCTCTCTCGACCACACTCACTCTCTCTCTCTCGACCACGCCACCACACTCACACTCACTCTCTCTCTCTCGACCACGCCACCACACTCACTCTCTCTCTCTCTCTCGACCACGCCACCACACTCACACTCACTCTCTCTCTCTCGACCACGCCACCACACTCTCTCACTCTCTCTCTCTCGACCACGCCACCACACTCACTCTCTCTCTCTCTCTCGACCACGCCACCACACTCACTCTCTCTCTCTCTCTCTCGACCACGCCACCACACTCACTCTCTCTCTCTCGACCACACTCACTCTCTCTCTCTCTCGACCACACTCTCTCTCTCTCTCTCTCGACCACGCCACCACTCTCTCTCTCGACCACGCCACCTCTCTCTCTCTCGACCACGCCACCACTCTCTCTCGACCACGCCACCACTCTCTCTCTCGACCACGTCACCACTCTCTCGCTCTCTCTCGACCCCACGCCACCACTCTCTCGCTCTCTCTCGACCACGCCACCACTCTCGCTCTCTCTCGCTCTCGCCACCACACTCACTCTCTCTCTCTCTCTCTCTCTCGACCACGCCACCACACTCTCTCTCTCTCGACCACACTCACTCTCTCTCTCTCGACCACACTCACTCTCTCTCTCTCGACCACGCCACCACACTCACTCTCTCTCTCTCGACCACCACACTCACTCTCTCTCTCTCTCTCGACCACGCCACCACACTCACACTCACTCTCTCTCTCTCGACCACGCCACCACACTCACTCTCTCTCTCTCTCGACCACGCCACCACACTCACTCTCTCTCTCTCTCTCTCGACCACGCCACCACACTCACTCTCTCTCTCTCTCTCTCGACCACACTCACTCTCTCTCTCTCTCGACCACACTCTCTCTCTCTCTCTCTCGACCACGCCACCACTCTCTCTCTCGACCACGCCACCTCTCTCTCTCTCGACCACGCCACCACTCTCTCTCTCGACCACGCCACCACTCTCTCTCTCGACCACGTCACCACTCTCTCGCTCTCTCTCGACCCCACGCCACCACTCTCTCGCTCTCTCTCGACCACGCCACCACTCTCTCGCTCTCTCTCGCTCTCGCCACCACACTCACTCTCGCTCTCTCTCGACCACGCCACCACTCTCTCGCTCTCTCTCGACCACGCCACCACTCTCTCGCTCTCTCTCGACCACGCCACCACTCTCTCGCTCTCTCTCGACCACGCCACCACTCTCGCTCTCTCTCGACCACGCCACCACTCTCTCGCTCTCTCTCGACCACGCCACCACTCTCTCGCTCTCTCTCGACCACGCCACCACTCTCTCGCTCTCTCTCGACCACGCCACCACTCTCTCGCTCTCTCTCGACCACGCCACCACTCTCGCTCTCTCTCGACCACGCCACCACTCTCTCGCTCTCTCTCGACCACGCCACCACTCTCTCGCTCTCTCTCGACCACGCCACCACTCTCTCGCTCGCTCTCTCTCGACCACGCCACCGCTCGCTCTCTCTCGACCACGCCACCACTCGCTCGCTCGCTCTCTCTCGACCACGCCACCACTCTCTCGCTCTCTCTCGACCACGCCACCACTCTCTCGCTCTCTCTCGACCACGCCACCACTCTCTCTCTCGACCACGCCACCACTCTCTCTCTCGACCACGCCACCACTCTCTCGCTCTCTCTCGACCCCACGCCACCACTCTCTCGCTCTCTCTCGACCACGCCACCACTCTCTCGCTCTCTCTCGACCACGTCACCACTCGCTCTCTCTCGACCACGTCACCACTCTCTCTCTCTCTCGACCACGTCACCACTCTCTCGCTCTCTCTCGACCACGCCACCACTCTCTCGCTCTCTCTCGACCACGCCACCACTCTCTCGCTCTCTCTCGACCACGCCACCACTCTCTCGCTCTCTCTCGACCACGCCACCACTCTCTCGCTCTCTCTCGACCACGCCACCGCTCTCTCTCGACCACGCCACCACTCTCTCGCTCTCTCTCGACCACGCCACCACTCTCTCGCTCTCTCTCGACCACGCCACCACTCTCTCGCTCTCTCTCGACCACGCCACCACTCTCTCGCTCTCTCTCGACCACGCCACCACTCTCTCTCTCGCTCTCTCTCGACCACGCCACCACTCTCTCTCTCGCTCTCTCTCGACCACGCCACCACTCTCTCTCGCTCTCTCTCGACCACGTCACCACTCTCTCTCTCTTGACCACGCCACCACTCTCTCTCGACCACGTCACCACTCTCGACCACGTCACCACTCTCTCGCGCTCTCTCGACCACGCCACCACTCTCTCGCTCTCTCTCGACCACGCCACCTCTCGCTCTCTCTCGCTCTCTCTCGACCACGCCACCTCTCGCTCTCTCTCGCTCTCTCTCGACCACGCCACCACTCTCTCTCGCTCTCTCTCGACCACGTCACCACTCTCTCTCTCTCGACCACGCCACCACTCTCTCTCTCTCTCGACCACGCCACCACTCTCTCTCTCTCTCTCGACCACGCCACCACTTTCACTCTCTCTCTCGACCACGCCACCACTTTCACTCTCTCTCTCGACCACGCCACCACTCTCACTCTCTCTCTCGACCACGTCACCACTCACTCTCTCTCTCGACCACGTCACCACTCACTCTCTCTCTCGACCACGTCACCACTCACTCTCTCTCTCGACCACGTCACCACTCTCTCTCTCTCTCGACCACGTCACCACTCTCTCTCTCTCTCGACCACGTCACCACTCTCTCTCTCTCTCGACCACGCCACCACTCTCTCTCTCTCTCGACCACGCCACCACTCTCTCTCTCGCTCTCTCTCGACCACGTCACCACTCTCTCGCTCTCTCTCGACCACCCCACCACTCTCTCGCTCTCTCTCGACCACGCCACCACTCTCTCTCTCGACCACGCCACCACTCTCTCTCTCTCTCTCGACCACGCCACCACTCTCTCTCTCTCTCTCGACCACGTCACCACTCTCTCTCTCTCGACCACGTCACCACTCTCTCTCGACCACGTCACCTCTCTCTCGACCACGTCACCTCTCTCTCGACCACGTCACCTCTCTCTCTCGACCACGTCACCACTCTCTCTCGCTCTCTCTCGACCACGTCACCACTCTCTCGCTCTCTCTCGACCACGTCACCACTCTCTCTCTCGACCACGCCACCACTCTCTCTCTCGCTCTCTCTCGACCACGTCACCACTCTCTCTCTCGCTCTCTCGCTCTCGCTCTCTCTCGACCACGTCACCACTCTCTCTCTCGCTCGACCACGCCACCACTCTCTCTCTCTCTCGACCAGCCACCACTCTCTCTCTCGACCACGTCACCACTCTCTCTCTCTCTCGACCACGTCACCACTCTCTCTCTCTCGACCACGTCACCACTCTCTCTCTCTCTCTCGACCACGTCACCACTCTCTCTCTCTCTCTCGACCACGTCACCACTCTCTCTCTCTCTCTCGACCACGTCACCACTCTCTCTCTCTCGAGACCACGTCACCACTCTCTCTCTCTCTCGACCACGTCACCACTCTCTCTCTCTCTCGACCACGTCACCACTCTCTCTCTCTCTCGACCACGTCACCACTCTCGCTCTCTCTCGACCACGTCACCACTCTCGCTCTCTCTCGACCACGTCACCACTCTCGCTCTCTCTCGACCACGTCACCACTCTCGCTCTCTCTCGACCACGTCACCACTCTCGCTCTCTCTCGACCACGTCACCACTCTCGCTCTCTCTCGACCACGTCACCACTCTCTCTCTCGCTCTCTCTCGACCACGTCACCGCTCTCTCTCTCGCTCTCTCTCGACCACGTCACCGCTCTCTCTCTCGCTCTCTCTCGACCACGTCACCGCTCTCTCTCTCGCTCTCTCTCGACCACGTCACCTCTCTCTCTCTCTCGACCACGTCACCTCTCTCTCTCTCTCGACCACGTCACCACTCTCTCTCTCTCGACCACGTCACCACTCTCTCTCTCTCGACCACGTCACCACTCTCTCTCTCTCGACCACGTCACCACTCTCTCTCTCTCGACCACGTCACCACTCTCTCTCTCTCGACCACGTCACCACTCTCTCTCTCGACCACGTCACCACTCTCTCTCTCGACCACGCCACCACTCTCTCTCTCGACCACGCCACCACTCTCTCTCTCGACCACGCCACCACTCTCTCTCTCGACCACGCCACCACTCTCTCTCTCGACCACGCCACCACTCTCTCTCTCGACCACGCCACCACTCTCTCTCGACCACGCCACCACTCTCTCTCTCTCTCTCGACCACTCTCTCTCTCGACCACGTCA
This sequence comes from Oncorhynchus kisutch, assembly GCF_002021735.2. Taxonomy (NCBI): domain Eukaryota; kingdom Metazoa; phylum Chordata; class Actinopteri; order Salmoniformes; family Salmonidae; genus Oncorhynchus; species Oncorhynchus kisutch. Next base: position 53,996,291 of record NC_034192.2, on the reverse strand, counting down.
CCACTCTCTCTCTCGCTCTCTCTCGACCACGTCACCTCTCTCTCGACCACGTCACCACTCTCTCTCTCGCTCTCTCTCGACCACGTCACCTCTCTCTCGACCACGCCACCACTCTCTCTCGACCACGCCACCACTCTCTCTCGACCACGTCACCTCTCTCTCTCGACCACGTCACCACTCTCTCTCTCGACCACGTCACCACTCTCTCTCGACCACGTCACCACTCTCTCTCTCGACCACGCCACCACTCTCTCTCTCGACCACGTCACCACTCTCTCTCTCGACCACGCCACCACTCTCTCTCTCGACCACGCCACCACTCTCTCTCTCGACCACGCCACCACTCTCTCTCTCGACCACGTCACCACTCTCTCTCTCTCTCTCTCTCTCTCGACCACTCTCTCTCTCGACCACGTCACCACTCGCTCTCTCTCGCTCTCTCTCGACCACGCCACCACTCGCTCTCTCTCGCTCTCTCTCGACCACGTCACCACTCTCTCTCTCTCTCGACCACGCCACCACTCTCTCTCTCGCTCTCTCTCGACCACGTCACCTCTCTCTCGACCACGCCACCACTCTCTCTCTCTCTCTCTCGACCACGCCACCACTCTCTCTCTCGACCACACCACCACTCTCTCTCTCGACCACGTCACCACTCTCTCTCTCTCTCTCTCTCGACCACTCTCTCTCTCGACCACTCTCTCTCTCGACCACGTCACCACTCTCGCTCTCGACCACGTCACCACTCTCTCTCTCGACCACGTCACCACTCTCTCTCTCGACCACGTCACCACTCGCTCTCTCTCGCTCTCTCTCGACCACGCCACCACTCGCTCTCTCGCTCTCTCTCGACCACGTCACCTCTCTCTCGACCACGCCACCACTCTCTCTCTCTCTCGACCACGCCACCACTCTCTCTCTCTCTCGACCACGCCACCACTCTCTCTCACACACTCGTCCACGCCACCTCTCACACACTCGTCCACGCCTCCCATCTAAACAGAAGTTTAGCAGGTGAACATGAAACCCTGGATGTCCCCTGGAGCAGGCTGTAGCAGCAGCTTACTATAGAGTCATGGAATAATGTTTAGGATCTACTGCCCAACTTATGGCTCCAATTAGTGGGGGAACAACATGTTTTTTCCCTAAAAAGGAAACTGCGCTCATTCTTACCAAATGAAAAAAAGTCAGCACTGATGATAGATCAGTTCAGGGTATCGGTTTTGGGTCTTTATTAAATCATGTATAATAAGGATATTTGGTAGCTAACTCTTTATTTGAACTGTATGTTATAACAGCATCAAACTGTCATAAACACGACATTGCAGATGCTTATACAGTCGAGTCACCATTCATACCACTCATACATGAATGACCCCACCTGGCAGCACCTAGAAGGGTTCTGAAGACACCCAGGTGAATTGGAAGCACAACCCAGTGGACATTGTCCAGTAACTGGGTCTGGTTCAGGGCTACAGCACCTAGAAGGGTTCTGGAGACACCCAGGTGAACTGGAAGCACAACCCAGTGGACAGTGTCCAGTAACTGGGTCTGGTTCAGGGCTACAGCACCTAGAAGGGTTCTGGAGACACCCAGGTGAATTGGAAGCACAACCCAGTGGACAGTGTCCAGTAACTGGGTCTGGTTCAGGGCTACAGCACCTAGAAGGGTTCTGGAGACACCCAGGTGAACTGGAAGCACAACCCAGTGGACAGTGTCCAGTAACTGGGTCTGGTTCAGAGCTACAGCACCTAGAAGGGTTCTGAAGACACCCAGGTGAATTGGAAGCACAACCCAGTGGACAGTGTCCAGTAACTGGGTCTGGTTCAGGGCTACAGCACCTAGAAGGGTTCTGGAGACACCCAGGTGAACTGGAAGCACAACCCAGTGGACAGTGTCCAGTAACTGGGTCTGGTTCAGGGCTACAGCACCTAGAAGGGTTCTGGAGACACCCAGGTGAATTGGAAGCACAACCCAGGGGACAGTGTCCAGTAACTGGGTCTGGTTCAGGGCTACAGCACCTAGAAGGGTTCTGGAGACACCCAGGTGAACTGGAAGCACAACCCAGTGGACAGTGTCCAGTAACTGGGTCTGGTTCAGAGCTACAGCACCTAGAAGGGTTCTGAAGACACCCAGATGAATTGGAAGCACAACCCAGTGGACAGTGTCCAGTAACTGGGTCTGGTTCAGGGCTACAGTGGATACACAGATCATCTTGAGCTGAAAGATATGAGGCCAGCCAGACTCTGCTACCCTCCTATTACCAGACTGAAAAGATGAACAATAATACGAAAGTACAACAACAGAAATGTATACGGACCAAAGTACATAAACGTAACGTTATCTTAACAAATGAAAGAGTGGTTTGTTCTGAGCCAATAAAGAATCTTCCAAGAAAAATAAGCAAAATGAAAATGAAATCGGGGGGCATATCAGTTGGGTCAAAATAAAAAATGTCAGTCTTCCAAATAAACATTAAAAGTGGTTTCCCTCAAAGGATTCTAAACCAGCATCTTCTGACATGAGAGCAGTCAGTTTCTGGGTCACAACCACGACACACATTGGTCATCAATAACCATTTTAAATATGTGTACAGTGAAGGGCTTTACCGGGTACTCTGAGTTTATATGATACTTCTTTCACCTTATTACATATACAGTATTTGCCAGACAACAACAACAACGTGGTTCCAGTTCACTTGTCCCAGGGCTGCATTCCAGTACATTCTAGCAGAAGTAATAGGAACTCCTTGGCAGAGTTTTCTTAAATATGTTATTACATTTAGAGTATAAAAAAATGTAAATTCCTTCAAGCTGAATTGAGGCTACAAATTCCTCAAAAGTTGCACTTGGAAAACCGCTGTATTGTCCTAGAATTGGAACAGCACCTCTAGGGACAGCACCTCTAGGAACAGCACCTCTAGGGACAGCACCTCTAGGAACAGCACCTCTAGGAACAGCACCTCTAGGGACAGCACCTCTAGGGACAGCATTATTTAATCATTGTTGATAATGCTGTTGTCAAACCACTTCTGGAAAAATAAACTTTAGTTTTTTTAATCTTGTCTTTATTATTCAGAACTCACACCCCTTGATTTTTTTCACAAATCCTGAATAAAAAATCTATACGATCAAGATTTATTTTGTCACTGGCCTACACACAGCACCCAAAAATGTCATAGTGGAATTATGTTTTTTTCATTAAAAATGAAAAGCTGTAAAGTCTTTAGGCAATAAGGCCCTAAAATAAAATTGCAAAGAAATTGTCCTAAATGTCCTCAATAAAAGCACTATGTTTGGGGCAAATCCAACAAAACACGTCACTGAGTACCACTCTTCATATTTTCAAGCATGGTGGTGGCTGAATCATGTTATGGGTATGCTTGTCATTGACAATGACTAGGAAGTTTTTTAGGATAAAAATAAATGGAATAGAGCTAAGCACAGGCAAAATCCTAGAGGAAACTTTGGTTTTAGTCTGCTTTCCAACAGACAGTGGGAGACAAATTTATGGCCAAAAAAACACTGAAGTTGCTTACCGAGACTATATTGAATGTTCCTGAGTGGCCGAGTTACAGTTTTGACTGTATCTAGGCCACACAATGGCAAGACTTGAACATGGCTGTCTGATCAACAACCAACTTGACAGTGCTTGCAAATATTGTACAATCCAGGTGTACAAAGCTTTAGAGACTTACCCAGAAAGACTCCCAGCTGTAATCACTGTAACAGGTGATTCTAACACCTTTGATTCAGGGCTGTGAATACTTGTGTAAATTAGATGTTTTTGGTCATGTAGTGTATGTGGACACCTGCTCGTTGAACATCTAATTTCAAAATCATGTGCATTAATATGGAGTTGGTTCCCCCTTTGCTGCTATAACAGCCTCCACTCTTCTAGGAAGGCTTAACACAGATTATTTTTTTCATGCTACGTGCTTCAGCATTCAGCGGTCGCGGTCTGTGAGCTTGTGGCCTACCATTTCCTGGCTGAGCCGTTGTTGCTTCTAGACGTTTCCGCTTCACAATAACAACACTTACAGTTGACCAGAAATTTGATGAACTGACTTGTTGGAAAGGTGGCATCCTATGATGGTGCCACGTTCAAAGTCACTGAGCTCTTCAGTAAGGTCATTCTACTGCCAATGTTTCTATGGAGATTGCATGGCTGTGTACTCGATGTTATACACCTGTCAGCAACGGTTGTGGCTGAAATAGCAGAATCCACTATACTTTTGTATATATGTGTTTATTTCATTTTCAATATATTTGTAAACGTTTGTAAAAACATGTTTTCACTTTGTCAGTATGAGGTATTGTGTGCAGATGGGTAAGAGAAAACAATATTTAATACATTTAGAATTTGTGGGTGGACGGTTCAACTCAATATTGTTTTGTACACTCCGTGTGTACCGCAACGACATTGGATGTTCCCCAAGCAACACTTAAAGACACACAGTACTTTATAAGACTTGTACAGGGAAATGATGTTTGAGAGGAATGAAGAATTCCGTTTTATCTTCCTATTAGATGGTGTGTGTGCATCAAGGAGAAAAATGTACACTTGTAATTCAATTAATATGATATAGTATCAAGCTTGCTTTTCCTCCTGCAGAGTATACTGGAATTCTACATAAAGTATTTGTGTCTCTAACAAAGTCTGTGGTGTCTTTTAAAATGATTCCCTTTATTTGTCCAGTTAACCAGGATATATCAAGATTTTAAATGTATGTCGATGATGAAAGTGTGTTTTTTTTTCAAATTGAAAATGAAAGTTTAAGTCATTTATTCAGAACAGAAGTCTTATGATCTGTAAATATTTTATACATAAATGTAAGTGGGCTAAAGAAAAGCCAAGATTCTTACTTCTTCAAATGGAACTTAAAAATGACTTTTAAATGCTCCATAAACAAAACAAATGTAAAGCCAACCCTAAATGCCTTGGAAGGATTATGTATTTCTGGTTGAAGTCTGTATACCTGTGTATAAAGTCTGTATACCTGTGTATAAAGTCTGTATACCTGTGTATAAAGTCTGTATACCTGTGTATAAAGTCTGTATACCTGTGTATAAAGTCTGTATACCTGTGTATAAAGTCTGTATACCTGTGTATAAAGTCTGTATACCTGTGTATAAAGTCTGTATACCTGTGTATAAAGTCTGTATACCTGTGTATAAAGTATGTATACCTGGTATAAAGTCTGTATACCTGTGTATAAAGTCTGTATACCTGTGTATAAAGTCTGTATACCTGTGTATAAAGTCTGTATACCTGTGTATAAAGTCTGTATACCTGTGTATAAAGTCTGTATACCTGTGTATAAAGTCTGTATACCTGTGAAATCTGTATACCTGTGTATAAAGTCTGTATACCTGTGTATAAAGTCTGTATACCTGTGTATAAAGTCTGTATACCTGTGTATAAAGTCTGTATACCTGTGAAATCTGTATACCTGTGTATAAAGTCTGTATACCTGTGTATAAAGTCTGTATACCTGTGTATAAAGTCTGTATACCTGTGTATAAAGTCTGTATACCTGTGTATAAAGTCTGTATACCTGTGTATAAAGTCTGTATACCTGTGTATAAAGTCTGTATACCTGTGTATAAAGTCTGTATACCTGTGTATAAAGTCTGTATACCTGTGTATAAAGTCTGTATACCTGTGTATAAAGTCTGTATACCTGTGTATAAAGTCTGTATACCTGTGTATAAAGTTGGTCTTTTTTTGGTATACTGTTGTAAAGTATGACTGTATTATTTGTTGTTAATAAAAAAATAAGAAACTATAGTGGAATCAAAGGTTTGCCTTCAAAATAAAAGTCCCCCATTGAAATTGATGCAAACAAATAAAAATAGTGTAATCATGCCACAAATGGACTGGATAATGCTAAACCAGGTTGAAAATGTTGTTATATAAATCCAATAAAATACAATTATTAGTTCATTTGACCCCCAAAAATGTCAAATATGTTGAAATGGCACTGTGGATGTGTTTGAAATCAGAATTTCATTGGGGGTGTTCTTCTATGCACTGTACATGAAACGGAGTATCAGCCTACTCAGTGACACTCACCGAACACGACCAATATTAGCATCTTAGCTCTTATTGCGGGACTCTGAAACCACTGAAACGAGCGACATTAAGCTCACCAGTCAACCCACAGTGAGCTCCAAAAGCATTGGGACAGTGACACATGCTTTGTTTTGGCTCTGTACTCCAGCACTTCTGGTTTGAGGTTAACGTGTGGACTGTCAGGACTGTCAGCTTTAATTTGAGGATGTTTTCATTCATATTGGGTGAACTGTTTAGAAATTACAGCACTTTTTGTACATAGTCCTCCCATTTTAGGGGACCAAAAGAATTGGGACAAATTCACTTGTGTACTAAAAAGTTAAATATTTGGTCCCATATTCATAGCATGCAATGACTATATCAAGTTGTGACTTTAGAAGTTTGCTGTATGCATTTGCTGTTTGTTTTGTTTCAGATTATGTTGTGCCCAATATAAATGAATGGTACATAATGTATTGTGTCATTTTGTAGTCACTTTTATTGTAAATAAGAATATAATGTTTCTAAACACTTCTACATTAATGCAAATGGTACCATGATCGCGGATATTCCTGAAGGAATCATGATTAATGATGAGTGAGAAAGTTACAGGCATGAATATTATACCCCCCCCCCCCTCCCACACAGAAAATGCTAACCTTCCCTGCTAACCTAACCTTGTCACTCATTATTCACGATATAGGTCTAGACCAGGCTAGTCTCCATATACAGTATGATACAGGTCTAGACCAGGCTAGCCTCCACATACAGTGTGATACAGGTCTAGACCAGGCTAGTCTCCATATACAGTATGATATAGGTCTAGACCAGGCTAGTCTCCATATACAGTATGATATAGGTCTAGACCAGGCTAGCCTCCACATACAGTGTGATACAGGTCTAGGCCAGGCTAGTCTCTATATACAGTATAATATAGGTCTAGACCAGGCTAGTCTCCATATACAGTATGATACAGGTCTAGACCAGGCTAGTCTCCATATACAGTATGATACAGGTCTAGACCAGGCTAGTCTCCATATACGGTATGATATAGGTCTAGACCAGGCTAGTTTCCATATACAGTATGATACAGGTCTAGACCAGGCTAGTTTCCATATACAGTATGATACAGGTCTAGACCAGGCTAGTCTCCATATACAGTATGATACAGGTCTAGACCAGGCTAGTCTCCATATACAGTATGATACAGGTCTAGACCAGGCTAGTTTCCATATACGGTATGATACAGGTCCAGACCAGGCTAGTCTCCATATACAGTATGATACAGGTCTAGACCAGGCTAGTCTCCATATACAGTATGATACAGGTCTAGACCAGGCTAGTCTCCATATACAGTATGATACAGGTCTAGACCAGGTTAGCCTTCACATACAATATCATCTTATGGTAGTTGACACAGATTGTGTGTGTGTGTGTGTGTGTGAGTCAGGTCCTCATGGGTTAGGTAGGAGTGGACAGCTGTTTCCTGTCAATGTAAGCAGGTATGAGATCCCAGTTAAAATTACGCAGAAATTAATAGGGCCTGATTTTTATTTAATCTTTTTTTATATATATATATTTTTAAAGTATTTACATTGTAATAATAAATAAATCCACTGAGTAAATCTACCATCCCGATTCTCGATCTGCAACACACAGACGTACAGAGTTTGTGTCAACTGATATGAATACATACAGTGCCTTGCGAAAGTATTCGGCCCCCTTGAACGTTGCGACCTTTTGCCACATTTCAGGCTTCAAACATAAATATATAAAACTGTATTTTTTTGTCAAGAATCAACAACAAGTGGGACACAATCATGAAGTGGAACGACATTTATTGGATATTTCAAACTTTTCGAACAAATCAAAAACTGAAAAATTGGGCGTGCAAAATTATTTAGCCCCCTTAAGTTAATACTTTGTAGCGCCACCTTTTGCTGCGATTACAGCTGTAAGTCGCTTGGGGTATGTCTGTATCAGTTTTGCACATCGAGAGACTGACATTTTTTCCCATTCCTCCTTGCAAAACAGCTCGAGCTCAGTGAGGTTGGATGGAGAGCATTTGTGAACAGCAGTTTTCAGTTCCTTCCACAGATTCTCGATTGGATTCAGGTCTGGACTTTGACTTGGCCATTCTAACACCTGGATATGTTTATTTTTGAACCATTCCATTGTATATTTTGCTTTATGTTTTGGATCATTGTCTTGTTGGAAGGCACATCTCCGTCCCAGTCTCAGGTCTTTTGCAGACTCATTCAGGTTTTCTTCCAGAATGGTCCTGTATTTGGCTCCATCCATCTTCCCATCAATTTTAACCATCTTCCCTGTCCCTGCTGAAGAAAAGCAGGCCCAAACCATGATGCTGCCACCACCATGTTTGACAGTGGGGATGGTGTGTTCAGGGTGTTGAGCTGTGTTGCTTTTACGCCAAACATAACGTTTTGCATTGTTGCCAAAAAGTTCCATTTTGGTTTCATCTGACCAGAGCACCTTCTTCCACATGTTTGGTGTGTCTCCCAGGTGGCTTGTGGCAAACTTTAAACGACACTTTTTATGGATATCATTAAGAAATGGCTTTCTTCTTGCCACTCTTCCATAAAGGCCAGATTTGTGCAATATACGACTGATTGTTGTCCTATGGACAGAGTCTCCCACCTCAGCTGTAGATCTCTGCAGTCCATCCAGAGTGATCATGGGCCTCTTGGCTGCATCTCTGATCAGTCTTCTCCTTGTATGAGCTGAAAGTTTAGAGGGACGGCCAGGTCTTGGTAGATTTGCAGTGGTCTGATACTCCTTCCATTTCAATATTATCGCTTGCACAGTGCTCCTTGGGATGTTTAAAGCTTGGGAAATCTTTTTGTATCCAAATCCGGCTTTAAACTTCTTCACAACAGTATCTCGGACCTGCCTGGTGTGTTCCTTGTTCTTCATGATGCTCTCTGCGCTTTTAACGTACCTCTGAGACTATCACAGTGCAGGTGCATTTATACGGAGACTTGATTACACACAGGTGGATTGTATTTATCATCATTAGTCATTTAGGTCAACATTGGATCATTCAGAGATACTCACTGAACTTCTGGAGAGAGTTTGCTGCACTGAAAGTAAAGGGGCTGAATAATTTTGCACGCCCAATTTTTCAGTTTTTGATTTGTTAAAAAAGTTTGAAATGTCCAATAAATGTCGTTCCACTTCATGATTGTGTCCCACTTGTTGATGATTCTTCACAAAAAAATACAGTTTTATATCTTTATGTTTGAAGCCTGAAATGTGGCAAAAGGTCGCAAAGTTCAAGGGGGCCAAATACTTTCGCAAGGCACTGTAATTATTGGACGAAGCTGCCCCGTGTCTGCCCCCCCCTCCTGTTTGTTGTGATGCTGAGTTAGCCGACTGTCACCTGTACGTAAACACATGGACAAATCCCTTTTCCACTCTGTGTGTTGTGGAAAGGTGAACACTAATTGTGTCCAGCTAACTTTAGAGAACATAAGATGGACATTCAGTGGGCTCTGAAGGGTCAGCAGTTCACTCACATTTGCTATTGAAAGAAATGAAATGCAAATACGAAAAATAACCGGTCGCATTTGTGCGAGTGTGATATACATTTAATTCTGCGTCCCATTAGTTGTATTTTCCCCGTAACATTACAAGGATTATGCAACCTGATAGACTGTAACATTGAACTGCCCAATACACCGGTCTGAGAAGGGAATGGTGAAATCCGCCCAATCCAACTCCTCACACAATTTGTTGAGCATTTCACGGGCCCAAGAGAAACAGGATAGCCCACTGCTCCCGGCTATAGGTCCAGACCTGTAGAGAAGCACGTTACACTGTTGACAATGCTCCTATTAAAGACAATGTTCCCAACGTTCGCAGAGATCCCATTCACGGTTCACGCAGAGGATGAATGATAAACCTTTAAAAGTCAAGTGCAATGCACTTCTCTACATGTACCTTGGACTGAATCCTGGATGTGGTAAACACACACACACACACACACACACACACACACACACACACACACACACACACACAAACATACACTCTCACACGCACACAAAATTACACTCTCACACGCACACAAACATACACTCTCACACTCTCACACACAAACATACACTCTCACACGCACACAAACATGGATATCTGAACCTTCATATCTGAACCTTCACTCTGACATTCACTCTGTATCTATTTATGTAGCTAGCTTACAACACGCACGTACTCTAACCCTGAACATAACCCTAAAGCTCACATCCACAAGGTGCAGGATCACACACGACACCAACACACACACTCACACTACATCACGTAGGATCTCAAAACAACTCACGTGAAAAGGTACAGGTACAGTTTGATACACTCATATCAGTGGACTTGAAAGGTTACTGTCGATATACATGGGATGACAAGATGAGACCTATGGGAGAGAGCTGAACTAGTACAATGGTCATCTTGTTTTGTCCACACTATGAGACTACTGATAAGGCTATCTTTACCAGACGGCATGCAGACAGAGAGAACAGGAACAGGGTGTGTCTAATCAACTGCCAATGTCAGTGTTAATAGTGGGAAAGTTGTTGTTCTACAGTACAGTGTTAATAGGGGGAAAGTTGTTGTTCTACAGTACAGTGTTAATAGGGGGAAAGTTGTTGTTCTACAGTACAGTGTTAATAGGGGGAAAGTTGTTGTTCTACAGTACAGTGTTAATAGGGGGAAGTTGTTGTTCTACAGTACAGCGTTAATAGGGGGAAAGTTGTTGTTCTACAGTACAGCGTTAATAGGGGGAAGTTGTTGTTCTACAATACAGTGTTAATAGGGGGAAAGTTGTTGTTCTACAGTACAGCGTTAATAGGGGGAAAGTTGTTGTTCTACAGTACAGCGTTAATAGGGGGAAAGTTGTTGTTCTACAGTACAGCGTTAATAGGGGGAAAGTTGTTGTTCTACAGTACAGCGTTAATAGGGGGAAAGTTGTTGTTCTACAGTACAGCGTTAATAGGGGGAAAGTTGTTGTTCTACAATACAGTGTTAATAGGGGGAAAGTTGTTGTTCTACAGTACAGTGTTAATAGGGGGAAAGTTGTTGTTCTACAGTACAGTGTTAATAGGGGGAAAGTTGTTGTTCTACAGTACAGTGTATAGGGGGAAAGTTGTTGTTCTACAGTACAGTGTTAATAGGGGGAAAGTTGTTGTTCTACAGTACAGTGTTAATAGGGGGAAGTTGTTGTTCTACAGTACAGCGTTAATAGGGGGAAAGTTGTTGTTCTACAGTACAGCGTTAATAGGGGGAAGTTGTTGTTCTACAATACAGTGTTAATAGGGGGAAAGTTGTTGTTCTACAGTACAGCGTTAATAGGGGGAAAGTTGTTGTTCTACAGTACAGCGTTAATAGGGGGAAAGTTGTTGTTCTACAGTACAGCGTTAATAGGGGGAAAGTTGTTGTTCTACAGTACAGCGTTAATAGGGGGAAAGTTGTTGTTCTACAGTACAGCGTTAATAGGGGGAAAGTTGTTGTTCTACAATACAGTGTTAATAGGGGGAAAGTTGTTGTTCTACAGTACAGTGTTAATAGGGGGAAAGTTGTTGTTCTACAGTACAGTGTTAATAGGGGGAAAGTTGTTGTTCTACAGTACAGTGTTAATAGGGGGAAAGTTGTTGTTCTACAGTACAGTGTTAATAGGGGGAAAGTTGTTGTTCTACAGTACAGTGTTAATAGGGGGAAAGTTGTTGTTCTACAGTACAGTGTTAATAGGGGGAAAGTTGTTGTTCTACAGTACAGTGTTAATAGGGGGAAGTTGTTGTTCTACAGTACAGCGTTAATAGGGGGAAAGTTGTTGTTCTACAGTACAGCGTTAATAGGGGGAAGTTGTTGTTCTACAGTACAGCGTTAATAGGGGGAAGTTGTTGTTCTACAGTACAGCGTTAATAGGGGGAAAGTTGTTGTTCTACAGTACAGCGTTAATAGGGGAAAGTTGTTGTTCTACAGTACAGCGTTAATAGGGGGAAAGTTGTTGTTCTACAGTACAGCGTTAATAGGGGGAAAGTTGTTGTTCTACAGTACAGCGTTAATAGGGGGAAAGTTGTTGTTCTACAGTACAGCGTTAATAGGGGGAAAGTTGTTGTTCTACAATACAGTGTTAATAGGGGGAAAGTTGTTGTTCTACAGTACAGTGTTAATAGGGGGAAAGTTGTTGTTCTACAGTACAGTGTTAATAGGGGGAAAGTTGTTGTTCTACAGTACAGTGTTAATAGGGGGAAAGTTGTTGTTCTACAGTACAGTGTTAATAGGGGGAAAGTTGTTGTTCTACAGTACAGTGTTAATAGGGGGAAAGTTGTTGTGGACAATGCCATAAATAGATACATATTTCCACACACAACACAAAATACACCACACACCAAATATGTTCTTGAACGTTAGAAAACTTGTCCTATTGACCTTTTCCATAGCCCCTTCACCCCCCCCACCCCCACCCCCCCCCCACCCCCCCCTCCCCACACACACACACACACACACACACACATACACACAACCCTACCCTCCTCCGGTTGCCTGTAGAGTCGGAATGGACGATGTGCTATTTTCGTACGTCTTCTCAGTATACGCAGACATGCACACACAGGCACACACAGGCATAGACACAGACATGCACACACTCAATGTTGATGCCGCTGTGTCGCCTTGGCGACAGGATAAACAGCTACTCAAATAGCAGACCCACTGACACAAACACACGTACACACACCAGCATGTTTCCCTGTAAGAATATCCAATACTTCATTTCCATGATTCCTCTGCTGTCCCACCTTCTCTTTCAGACCAACAGATGACTAGGGTTCATTCCAAATAGCACCCTATTCCCTACATAGTGCCCTACTTTTGACCAAAGCCCTATGGGCCCTCAGAAGTAGTAAACTAAATAGGCAATAGGGTGCCATTTGGGATGTAGCCGGGGTCTGCCTGGGTAGAAATAGACAGGCTTGGGTTTTATTAGTCCTGCTTGCCCAGTCTCATACAGCGGCTTCGGGAAGAGCCTAGGTTGGAACTACTGGGACAGACACTAAGGCAACTAAATATGGATCTTTCCCATCAAATGGATCATTTTTTAAATTTAACTAGACAAGTCAGTTAAAAACAAATTCTTTTCAAAAAAATTCTTTTCAATGACGGCCTAGGAACAGTGGGTTAACTGCCTGTTCAGGGGCAGAACGACAGATTTGTACCTTGTCAGCTCGGGGATTTGAACTTGCAACCTTTACTAGTCTAACGCTCCAACCACTAGGCTACCCTGCCGCCCCAGTATCAGTTATCTCCGGACAAGGCAATTGCATTGCATCATGCAATAAACCAGAGCAACACAGATGGGTCAAAATGGGTCAAAAACATTGAGACTAATTATGAAATGCTGATTATTTTGTAAACTACACTGAACAAAAATATAAAGGCAACATGTAAAGTGTTGGTCCCATGTTTCATGAGCTGAAATAAAAGATCCCAGAAACGTTCCTTACGCACAAAAAGCTTATTTCTCTAATTTTGTGCGTACATTTCTTTACATCCCTGTTAGTGAGAATTTCTCATTTGCCGAGATAATCCATCCACCTGACAGGTGTGGCATATTAAGAAGCTGATTAAACAGCATGATCATTACACAGGTGCACCTTATGCTTGGGACAATTAAAGGCCACTGTTAAATGTGCAGTTGGCATGCTGACTGCAGGAATGTCCACCAGAGCTGTTGCCAGATAATTTAATGTTCATTTCTCCACCATAAGCCACCTCAAACTTTATCTTAGAGAATTTGGCAATACGTCCAACCAGCCTCACAACTGCAGACCGTGTGTATGGCGTTGTGTGGGTGAGCGGTTTGCTGATGACAACGTTGTGAACATAAGGTCCGCATGGTGGCGGTGGGGTTATTGTATGGGCAGGTATAAGCTACGGACAATGAACACAATTAAATGTATCGATGGTAATTTCAACTCACAGAGATACTGTGATGAGATCCTGAGGCCCATTGTCGTGCCATTCATCCGCTGCCATCACCTCATGTTTCAGCATGATAATGCACGGCCCCATGTCACAAGGATCTGTACACAATTCCTGGAAGCTGAAAATGTCCCAGTTCTTCCATGACTACTTTCTGAAGGAACTGTATTCTATGCCTGCACACTCACCAAACATGTAATCTATTGAGCATGTTTGGGATGCCCTGGATCTATGTGTACAACAATGTGTTACAGTTCCCACCAATATCCAGCAACTTTGCACAGCCATTGAAGAAGAGTGGGACAACATTCCACAGGCCACAATCAACAGCCTGATCAACTCTATGTGAAGGAGATGTGTCACACTGCATGAGGCAAATGGTGGTCACACCAGATCCTGACTGTTTTTTTGATCCACACCCCTACCTCCTTTTTAAGGTGTCTGTGACCAACAGATACATATCTGTATTCCCAGTCATGTGAAATCCATAGATTAGGACCTAATAATTGTATTTAAATTGACTGATTTCCTTCTATGAACTCTATCTCAGTAAAACCTTAGAAATTGTTACATGTTGCGTGTGTTGTTGTTCAGTATACAGTATGTAGGCCGTTGATGTTTGACTATCATGAAAGAACATGTTGCCCTCGCAGATTAAATAAGAACAAACGAAATAGCAAGCCAAAGGGTGGATTGCTTCAGTAATGTTCTAACGTCCTCTAATGCCTCATACATTATGTCATGTGGGTTGATCTGGTGAGGGTCATGGTGTTTCATGGACTACAATGTCACTTCTGTCATTAAGTATTTCAGTACGTGTTCACCTCCGGTGCAGATGAGTCCACCTGTTATCTAGTGAATCTGCTATTTATGGCTTTGGATTAGAACACCTGTGTATGGACCAAAGACAGCAGGGGCTAGAGTAGAGTTGGGTCTAGGGGCTAGAGTAGAGTTGGGTCTAGGGGCTAGAGTAGAGATGGGGCTAGGGGCTAGAGTAGAGATGGGGCTAGAGGCTAGAGGCTGGAGTAGAGATGGGGCTAGGGGCTAGAGTAGAGATGGGGCTAGGGGCTAGAGAAGAGATGGGGCTAGGGGCTAGAGTAGAGATGGGGCTAGGGGCTAGAGTAGAGATGGGGCTAGAGGCTAGAGTAGAGATGGGGCTAGAGTAGAGATGGGGCTAGGGGCTAGAGTAGAGATGGGGCTAGGGGCTAGAGTAGAGATGGGGCTAGAGGCTAGAGTAGAGATGGGGCTAGGGGCTAGAGTAGAGATGGGGCTAGGGGCTAGAATAGAGATGGGGCTAGAGTAGATATGGGGCTAGGGGGCTAGAGTAGAGATGGGGCTAGGGGCTAGAGTAGAGATGGGGCTAAGGGCTAGAGTAGAGATGGGGCTAGGGACTAGAGTAGAGATGGGGCTAGGGACTAGAGTAGAGATGGGGCTAAGGGCTAGAGTAGAGATGGGACTAGAGGCTAGAGTAGAAATGGGGATAGAGGCTATAGTAGAGATGGGGCTAGGGGCTAGAGTACAGATGGAGCTAGGGGCTAGAGTAAAGATGGGGCTAGGGGCTAGAGTAGAGATGGGGCTAGGGGCTAGAGTAGAGATGGGGCTAGAGGCTAGAGGCTGGAGTAGAGATGGGGCTAGGGGCTATAGTAGAGATGGGGCTAGGGGCTAGAGAAGAGATGGGGCTAGGGGCTAGAGTAGAGATGGGGCTAGGGGCTAGAGTAGAGATGGGGCTAGAGTAGAGATGGGGCTAGAGGCTAGAGTAGAGATGGGGCTAGGTGCTAGGGGCTAGAGTAGAGTTGGGTCTAGGGGCTAGAGTAGAGATGGGGCTAGGGGCTAGAGTAGAGATGGGGCTAGGGGCTAGAGTAGAGATGGAGCTAGGGGCTAGAGTAGAGATGGGGCTAGAGGCTAGAGTAGAGATGGGGCTAGGTGCTAGGGGCTAGAGTAGAGTTGGGTCTAGGGGCTAGAGTAGAGATGGGGCTAGGGGCTAGAGTAGAGATGAGGCTAGAGGCTAGAGGCTGGAGTAGAGATGGGGCTAGGGGCTAGAGTAGAGATGGGGCTAGAGTAGAGATGGGGCTAGGGGCTAGAGAAGAGATGGGGCTAGGGGCTAGAGTAGAGATGGGGCTAGGGGCTAGAGTAGAGATGGGGCTAGAGGCTAGAGGCTGGAGTAGAGATGGGGCTAGGGGCTAGAGTAGAGATGGGGCTAGAGTAGAGATGGGCTAGGGGCTAGAGAAGAGATGGGGCTAGGGCCTAGAGTAGAGATGGGGCTAGGGGCTAGAGTAGAGATGGGGCTAGGGGCTAGAGTAGAGATGGGGCTAGAGGCTAGAGGCTGGAGTAGAGATGGGGCTAGGGGCTAGAGTAGAGATGGGGCTAGAGTAGAGATGGGCTAGGGGCTAGAGAAGAGATGGGGCTAGGGCCTAGAGTAGAGATGGGGCTAGGGGCTAGAGTAGAGATGGGGCTAGAGGCTAGAGGCTAGAGTAGAGATGGGGCTAGGGGCTAGAGGGGAGATGGGGCTAGGGGCTAGAGTAGAGATGGGGCTAGAGGCTAGAGGCAAGAGTAGAGATGGGGCTAGGGGCTAGAAGAGATGGGGCTAGAGTAGAGATGGGGCTAGGGGCTAGAGTAGAGATGGGTATAGGGGCTAGAGTAGAGATGGGGCTAGGGGCTAGAGTAGAGATGGGGCTAGGGGCTAGAGTAGAGATGGGGCTAGAGGCTAGAGTAGAGATGGGGCTAGGGGCTAGAGTAGAGATGGGGCTAGGTGCTAGAGCAGAGATGGGGCTAGAGTAGAGATGGGTCTAGGGGCTAGAGTAGAGATGGGGCTAGAGGCTAGAGTAGAGATGGGGCTAGAGTAGAGATGGGGCTAGAGTAGAGATGGGGCTAGGGGCTAGAGTAGAGATGGGGCTAGGGGCTAGAGTAGAGATGGGGCTAGAGGCTAGAGTAGAGATGGGGTTAGGGGCTAGAGTAGAGATGGGGCTAGGGGCTAGAATAGAGATGGGGCTAGAGTAGATATGGGGCTAGGGGGCTAGAGTAGAGATGGGGCTAGGGGCTAGAGTAGAGATGGGGCTAAGGGCTAGAGTAGAGATGGGGCTAGGGACTAGAGTAGAGATGGGGCTAGGGGCTAGAGTAGAGATGGGGCTAGGGGCTAGAGTAGAGATGGGGCTAAGGGCTAGAGTAGAGATGGGACTAGAGGCTAGAGTAGAAATGGGGATAGAGGCTAGAGTAGAGATGGGGCTAGGGGCTAGAGTACAGATGGAGCTAGGGGCTAGAGTACAGATGGGGCTAGGGGCTAGAGTAGAGATGGGGCTAGGGGTTAGAGTAGAGATGGGGCTAGGGGCTCGGGGCTAGAGTAGAGATGGGGCTAGGGGCTAGAGTAGAGATGGGACTAGGTGCTAGAGTAGACATGGGGCTAGGGGCTAGAGTAGGGATGGGGCTAGAGTAGAGATGGGGCTAGGGCTAGAGTAGAGATGGGGCTAGGGACTAAAGTAGAGATGGGGCTAGGGGCTAGAGTAGAGATGGGGCTTGGGGCTAGAGTAGAGATGGGGCTAGGGGCTAGAGTAGAGATGGGGCTAGAGGCTAGAGTAGAGATGGGGCTAGGGACTAAAGTAGAGATGGGGCTAGGGGCTAGAGTAGAGATGGGGCTAGGGGCTAGAGTAGAGATGGGGCTAGGGGCTAGAGTAGAGATGGGGCTAGGGGCTAGAGTAGAGATGGGGCTAGGGGCTAGAGTAGAGATGGGGCTAGGGG
The DNA here is from genome assembly GCF_002021735.2 of Oncorhynchus kisutch. NCBI lineage: Eukaryota > Metazoa > Chordata > Actinopteri > Salmoniformes > Salmonidae > Oncorhynchus > Oncorhynchus kisutch. The sequence continues at coordinate 53,978,513 of NC_034192.2, read as the reverse complement.
CTAGAGTAGAGATGGGACTAGAGGCTAGAGTAGAAATGGGGATAGAGGCTAGAGTAGAGATGGGGCTAGGGGCTAGATTACAGATGGGGCTAGGGGCTAGAGTAGAGATGGGGCTAGGGGTTAGAGTAGAGATGGGGCTAGGGGCTAGAGTAAAGATGGGGCTCGGGGCTAGAGTAGAGATGGGGCTAGGGGCTAGAGTAGAGATGGGGCTAGGGGCTAGAGTAGAGATGGGGCTAGGGGCTAGAGTAGAGATGGGGCTAGAGTAGAGATGGGGCTAGAGTAGAGATGGGGCTAGGGGCTAGAGTATAGATGGGGCTAGGGGCTAGAGTAGAGATGGGACTAGGGGCTAGAGTAGAGATGGGACTAGGAACTAGGAGCTAAATCAAATTTTATTTGTCACATACACATGGTTAGTAGTTGTTAATGTGAGCGTAGCGAAATGCCTGTGCTTCTAGTTCCGACAATGCAGTAATAACCAATGAGTAATCTAACCTAAAAATTCCACAACTACTACCTTATACACACAAGTGTAAAGGGATAAAGAATAAGTACATAAAGATATATGAATGAGTGCTGGTACAGAGCGGCATAGGCAAGATGCAGTAGATGGTATCGAGTACAGTATTTACATATGAGATGAGTAATGTAGGGTATATAAACATAAAGTGGTATAGTTTAAAGTGGCTAGTTATGCATGTATTACATAAAGATGGCAAGATGCAGTAGATGATATAGAGTACAGTATATACATATACATATGAGATGAGTAATGTAGGGTATGCAAACATTAAATTAAGTGACATTGTTTAAAGTGGCTAGTGATACATTTTTACATCAATTTACATCAATTTCCATTATTAAAGTGGCTGGAGTTGAGTCAGTATGTTGGCAGTTCCTCGGCGTACACATCAGGGACAAACTGAAATGGCCCACCCACACAGACAGCGTGGTGAAGAAGGCGCAGCAGCGCCTCTTCAACCTCAGGAGGCTGAAGAAATTTGGCTTGTCACCAAAAGCACTCACAAAATTCTACAGATGCACAATCGAGAGCATCCTGTCGGGCTGTATCACCGCCTGGTACGGCAACTGCTCCGCCCACAACCGCAAGGCTCTCCAGAGGGTAGTGAGGTCTGCACAATGCATCACCGGGGCAAAGCTAGAGTAGAGATGGTTCTAGGAGCTAGGGGCTAGAGTAGAGATGGTTCTAGGAGCTAGGGGCTAGAGTAGAGATAGTGCTAGGGGATAGAGTAGAGATGGGGCTACGGGGCTACGGGTTAGGGGCTAGAGTAGAGATGGGGCTAGGGGATAGAGTAGAGATGGGGCTATGGGTTAGGGGCTAGAGTAGAGATAATTCTAGGAGATATGGGCTAGAGTAGAGATATTTCTAGGAGATATGGGCTAGAGTAGAGATAATTCTAGGAGCTAGGGGTTAGGGTCTAGAGTAAATATAGTGCTAGGGATAAGGGTCTAGAGTAGAGATAGTGTTAGGGGTTAAGGTCTAGAGAAGAGATAGTGTTAGGGGTTAGGGGCTAAAGTAGAGATAGTGTTAGGGTCTAGAGTAGCGATAGTGTTAGGGGTTAGAGGTTAGGGGCTAGAGGCTAGAGTAGAGATAGGGTTAGGGGTTACGGGCTAGGGTAGAGATAGGGTTAGGGGTTAGAGGTTGGGGCTAGAGGCTAGAGTAGAGATAGGGTTAGGCGTTAGGGTCTAGAGTAGAGATAGGGTTAGGGGTTAGGGTCTAGAGTAGCGATAGTGTTAGGGGTTAGAGGTTAGGGGCTAGAGGCTAGAGTAGAGATAGGGTTAGGCGTTAGGGTCTAGAGTAGAGATAGGGTTTGGGGTTAGGGTCTAGTGTAGCGATAGTGTTAGGGGTTAGAGGTTAGAGTAGAGCTAGTGTTAGGGGTTAGGATCTAGAGTTGAGATAGTGTTAGGGGTTAGAGGTTAGAGTAGAGCTAGTGTTAGGGGTTAGGATCTAGAGTTGAGTAAGTGTTAGGGGTTAGGGGCTAGAGTAGAGATAGCGTTAGGGGCTAGAGTAGAGCTTGTGTTAGTGGTTAGAGGTTAGGAGCTAGAGGCTAGAGTAGAGATAGGGTTATGGGTTAAGGTCTAGAGTTGAGATAGTGTTAGGGGTTAGAGTTTAGAGGCTAGATAGCATTAGGGGTTAGAGTTTAGAGGCTAGAGTAGAGCTAGTGTTAGGGGTTAGGGTCTAGAGTAGAGATAGGTTAGGGGTTAGGGTCTAGAGTAGGCGATAGTGTTAGGGGTTAAAGGTTAGGGGCTAGAGGCTAGAGTAGAGATAGGGTTAGGCGTTAGGGTCAAGAGTAGAGATAGGTTAGGGGTTAGGGGCTAGAGTAGCGATAGTGTTAGGGGTTAGGGTCTAGAGTAGAGCTAGTGTTAGGGGTTAGGGTCTAGAATAGAGATAGGTTAGGGGTTAGGGTCTAGAGTAGCGATAGTGTTAGGGGTTAGGGTCTAGAGTAGCGATAGTGTTAGGGGTTAGGGTCTAGAGTAGCGATAGTGTTAGGGGTTAGAGGTTAGAGTAGCGATAGTGTTAGGGGTTAGGGTCTAGAGTAGCGATAGGTTAGGGGTTAGGGTCTAGAGTAGCGATAGTGTTAGGGGTTAGGGTCTAGAGTAGCGATAGTGTTAGGGATTAGAGGTTAGAGTAGTGATAGTGTTAGGGGTTAGGGGCTAGAGTAGCGATAGGGTTAGGGGTTAGAGGTTAGAGTAGCGATAGTGTTAGGGGTTAGGGGCTAGAGTATAACTAGTGTTAAATCAAATCAAATGTATTTATATAGCCCTTTCGTACATCAGCCGATATCTCAAAGTGCTGTACAGAAACCCAGCCTAAAACCCCAAACAGCAAGCAATGCAGGTGGAGAAGCACGGTGGCTAGGAAAAACTTCCTAGAAAGGCCAAAACCTAGGAAGTAACCTAGAGAGGGACCAGGCTATGTGGGGTGGCCAGTCCTCTTCTGGCTGTGCCGGGTGGAGATTATAACAGAACATGGCCAAGATGTTCAAATGTTCATAAATGACCAGCATGGTCAAATAATAATAATCACAGGTAGAACAGTTGAAACTGGAGCAGCAGCATGGCCAGGTGGACTGGGGACAGCAAGGAGTCATTATGCCAGGTAGTCCTGAGGCATGGTCCTAGGGCTCAGGTCCTCCGAGAGAGAGAAAGAAAGAGAGAAAGAGAGAATTAGAGAGGGCATACTTAAATTCACACAGGACACCGGATAGGACAGGAGAAGTACTCCAGATATAACAAACTGACCCTAGCCCCCCGACACATAAACTACTGCAGCATAAATACTGGAGGCTGAGACAGGAGGGGTCAGGAGACACTGTGTTGGGTTAGAGGTTAGGGGCTAGAGGCTAGAGTAGAGAGAGGGTTAGGGTTTAGGGTCTAGAGTAGAGATAGTTTTAGGGGTTAGAGGTTAGGGGCTAGAGGCTAGAGTAGAGATAGGGTTAGGGGTTGGGGTCTAGAGTAGAGATAGTGTTAGGGGTTAGGGGATAGAGTAGAGATAGGGTTAGGGGTTGGGGTCTAGAGTAGAGATAGGGTTAGGGGATTAGGGTCTAGAGTAGAGATAGTGTTAGGGGTTAGGGTCTAGAGTAGCGATTATGTTAGGGGTTAAAGGTTAGAGGTTAGGGGCTAGAGGCTAGAGTATAAATAGTGTTAGGGGTTAGGGTCTAGAGTAGAGATAGTGTTAGGGGATTAGGGTCTAGAGTAGAGATAGGGTTAGGGGATTAGGGTCTAGAGTAGAGATAGGGTTACGCCAGGGCTGGGGTTTATGGGCTAGGAGCTAGAATAAAGATAGTGCTAGGGGAAAGGGGCTGTGGTCTCTCTGGGCCTGCTATAATTTGCTATTGCCTTTTACAGCTGCCATATGTCACATAGCTGTCTGTCTGATGCCACATGGAATGCGACTGTGTTTCACCATCCTGTCTCCTACCAGTGTGTGTGTGTGTGTGTGTGTGTGTGTGTGTGTGTGTGTGTGTGTGTGTGTGTGTGTGTGTGTGTGTGTGTGTGTGTGTGTGTGTGTGTGTGTGTGTGTGTGTGTGTGTGTGTGTGTGTGTGTGTGTGTGTGCACAGTTCGACGATAGGGACATTGGAGATGGAGCGCTTGTGCTGCTCCATGTATTTTTTGTCACACCTCAGTCACACAGCTGAGTGACACTGACCTCTGCTGGTGAGAAGAAGGAGTTGCATCTGTCATGGAAATGTACTGTGGCCTTTGTTGTGGTACTCTGTTGTTCATTACATTAAACCTATTATAAAATTATTTGATTTGTAGATACAGTGTTATGTGTGTGAGGGGCCATGTCAGGACCTATGACGCGTTAGCCTATGAAACACTAGTTTTATCTTTAATCTATTTATTAAGTAGTATAAAGATAAACACAATTTCACGTCTGTGTTTTTTAGGACTTTTATAAGCAAGTAAAGTAGACTGTATTAGTCCAATTGTCATTTTTCTACAGTTTTTCTACAGCCAATATATCTTATGATAAAACAATATATTAACCAATCTCATCGAAGACACTATATGTGGATAAATATTGCTTGCTCAACTGATAAGACTCATTCAAATGTCTTATTTCTGTGTATCTCGTCACATCTTTCTGTGATGTATAATTAATGACCAATCAAGTCAGATGGTCAGTAGTCTTCACTTTCGATGAATTCCATTCACCAGACTCTCACCGCTCTTCGCTCTGATTGGTCCGTGTAAACAACGATAGTTCACCACAGCCAACCAGTGAAACGCGGTTAATGTCGTTTCGAACATGGTTTTTCTACGCAAACCCCTCGCGCCACCATCGGGGTGACGTCACGGTTCCCACACAACAGAGAGATGCGCACTGAGTTATAAGACGAGACGGTTGTTCAGTGCGGTAAAAAAAAATTGAAGAAAAGCAATAAGCAATAAAGATCCTGCCGAATAGGTTTTTTGTAAAGAGGAGTTGGACTTTCTGTTGAAAAGGCATATAATTTCTCATAAGGTAGGTGATAATATTTTATTGTGGTCCATATGTCTGTCTCTAAGTTGCGGACTGTTGGAAAATTGCAACTCGACAGCGTTGTTCTTGGGGTTTGGCCCTGTGCAGGTGATGGTTGTATTCCATCCTTGTCTTATTGAGGCGAGCACGCAGCTGGGTCTCTTTCTCCAGATACGTTGTATCCAACAATACATTTGACATAATAGAAAGGGAGATAAAGTCGTGTAAGACAAATCATTAGCTATGATGTAATTCGTGATACATTGATTTCTATTTAGCCTAATATTTTGAAAGTGGCCTATCGCAGCAAATCAACTGATATATGGTTTTTAATCAAGTAGCTAGTTGTTAATAAAGCCAAAGATCCGAGTAAAGTGTTATTTTGTTCCATTGATATGGCATCAATACAACAACACTGTAGGCTTATACGAGACGCCACAACAACACTGTAGGCTAACATGAGACGCCACAACAACACTGTAGGCTAACATGAGACGCCACAACAACACTGTAGGCTAACATGAGACGCCACAACAACACTGTAGGCTAACATGAGACGCCACAACAACACTGTAGGCTAACATGAGACGCCACAACAACACTGTAGGCTAACATGAGACGCCACAACAACACTGTAGGCTAACATGAGACGCCACAACAACACTGTAGGCTAACATGAGACGCCACAACAACAGGGTAGGCTAACATGAGGCGCCACAACAACACTGTAGGCTAACATGAGACGCCACAACAACACTGTAGGCTAACATGAGACGCCACAACAACACTGTAGGCTAACATGAGACGCCACAACAACACTGTAGGCTAACATGATACGCCACAACAACACTGTAGGCTTATACAAGACGCCACAACAACACTGTAGGCTTATACGAGACGCCACAACAATACTGTAGGCTTATACGAGACGCCACAACAACACTGTAGGCTTATACGAGACGCCACAACAACACTGTAGGCTTATACGAGACGCCACAACAACACTGTAGGCTTATACGAGACGCCACAACAACACTGTAGGCTTATACGAGACGCCACAACAACACTGTAGGCTAACACGAGACGCCACAACAACACTGTAGGCTTATACGAGACGCCACAACAACACTGTAGGCTTATACGAGACGCCACAACAACACTAGGCTAACATGAGACGCCACAACAACACTGTAGGCTAACATGTGACACCACAACAACACTGTAGGCTAACATGTGACACCACAACAACACTGTAGGCTAACACGAGATGCCACAACAACACTGTAGGTTTATACGAGACGCCACAACAACACTGTAGGTTTATACGAGACGCCACAACAACACTGTAGTCTAACATGAGACGCCAGTGAAGAAGAATAGCCTAATAGCCTATTTTACACAGCAAAATCCCCTCATAAATGTACCCTATAAAGGACGTGGCAGGAAAAATAAACCTAATTGAGGGAGTATTATAGACTATCAACCGCACAATGTTGAAATATCATCTCAGTTCTTTCCATTTCATTTTGATGAATGATCTATGCCCCAGCCGGCTGCGGTTCTATTAGGCCTAGTTGACTATTATAACCCTGGACATTTACTCATTTAGGACTGGGATCTTAGTGTGTTTGAGAAGTATGTTCCATCCTTTCACCATATACTGGAACCATACCCTCACTCTGTGTAAACCTGGAACCATACACTGTACAAAGTCCCTATGTGGGAGAGACCCCTGACTATACAACTGAAGGCCTAGCTGTTTGTACCACTACAGACATTTCACTTCATGAAATGAAATGATCTGTCTCCTGAGTTACAGATCAGCTGTATTTCTAGTGATGCTACCTGTCTCCTGAGTTAGCTAGACTTACAGATCAGCTGTAGTTTTAGTGATGCTACCTGTCTCCTGAGTTACAGATCAGCTGTATTTCTAGTGATGCTACCTGTCTCCTGAGTTACAGATCAGCTGTAGTTCTAGTGATGCTACCTGTCTCCTGAGTTACAGATCAGCTGTAGTTTTAGTGATGCTACCTGTCTCCTGAGTTAGCTAGACTTACAGATCAGCTGTAGTTTTAGTGATGCTACCTGTCTCCTGAGTTACAGATCAGCTGTAGTTTTAGTGATGCTACCTGTCTCCTGAGTTACAGATCAGCTGTAGTTTTAGTGATGCTACCTGTCTCCTGAGTTAGCTAGACTTAGAGATCAGCTGTAGTTTTAGTGATGCTACCTGTCTCCTGAGTTACAGATCAGCTGTAGTTTTAGTGATGCTACCTGTCTCCTGAGTTAGCTAGGCTTACAGATCAGCTGTAGTTCTAGTGATATTTGAATTCAGTAGAATAACTTTAGTTGACAGACCTACTTCTTTGTTGTAGTGCAGTGTGATTTTGCTCAACAATCATTGCTACTAACATTTCTACTATTGCACTAGGCTGTGTGTGTGAGAGAGGTGGAGAGAGACGGTGATGAGGCAGTTTCTCTCTGCCTGTGTGTGTGTTGTGGAAACAATGTCAGTCATGGGTCAGTACAGTGCCTCGACACTGGCAGCCCTTTTCCATCAATGACCAACTGACGAACACACACTAGAGCTCAAACACAACTGAACTGGATCTCGGACAGGAAGAGGAAGGTTAGGTTAGCAAACATTTCTGATAAACCAGTCAGTTATGAAGGAGAGTTTGTTGTGTAACAATATTACTACAGTGTGTACTTATGGTCCCAGGACCAAATGTTCTCCAGGGTAACGCTGTGTGTGAATGGGGTTTTAGCGTTAGTGAAGGTACTTATTGAGAATCGACAGGAGCATCTGTTCCTCACAGCTCAGGAGAGTAACCATGGTTACTCAACTACCTCACCAGCCATCTGTTAACAGTGTGTACAGGTGACATGTTTGGTCATCGTTTCATAACCCTTCAAGTAAAATCAAGACGCACACGCACACCCAGAATATGTGTGGAGATTTTTTATATTTTCAACAGCCAACAGGAGAAGAGTAGGCCGACTCACAACACACAGATTAGAGCACGATTAGGCCGACTCACAACACACAGATTAGAGCACGATTAGGCCGACTCACAACACACAGATTAGAGCACGATTAGGCCGACTCACAACACACAGATTAGAGCACGATTAGGCCGACTCACAGCACACAGATTAGAGCACGATTAGGCCGACTCACAACACACAGATTAGAGCACGATTAGGCCGACTCACAACACACAGATTAGAGCACGATTAGGCCGACTCACAACACACAGATTAGAGCACGATTAGGCCGACTCACAACACACAGATTAGAGCACGATTAGGCCGACTCACAACACACAGATTAGAGCACGATTAGGCCGACTCACAACACACAGATTAGAGCACGATTAGGCCGACTCACAACACACAGATTAGAGCACGATTAGGCCGACTCACAACACACAGATTAGAGCACGATTAGGCCGACTCACAACACACAGATTAGAGCACTATTAGGCCGACTCACAACACACAGATTAGAGCACGATTAGGCCGACTCACAACACACAGATTAGAGCACGATTAGGCCGACTCACAACACACAGATTAGAGCACGATTAGGCCGACTCACAACACACAGATTAGAGCACGATTAGGCCGACTCACAACACACAGATTAGAGCACGATTAGGCCGACTCACAACACACAGATTAGAGCACGATTAGGCCGACTCACAACACACAGATTAGAGCACGATTAGGCCGACTCACAACACACAGATTAGAGCACGATTAGGCCGACTCACAACACACAGATTAGAGGAAGATTAGGCCGACTCGCAACACACAGATTAGAGCACGATTAGGCCGACTCGCAACACACAGATTATAGGAAAATTAGGCCGACTCGCAACACACAGATTAGAGGAAGATTAGGCCGACTCACAACACACAGATTAGAGCATGATTAGGCCGACTCAGAACGCAGATTAGAGGAAGATTAGGCCGACTCACAACACACAGATTAGAGGAAGATTAGGCCGACTCAGAACACAGATTAGAGCACGATTAGGCCGACTCGCAACACACAGATTAGAGCACGATTAGGCCGACTCGCAACACACAGATTAGAGCACGATTAGGCCGACTCGCAACACACAGATTAGAGCACGATTAGGCCGACTTGCAACACACAGATTAGAGCACGATTAGGCCGACTCGCAACACACAGATTATAGGAAAATTAGGCCGACTCGCAACACACAGATTAGAGGAAGATTAGGCCGACTCGCAACACACAGATTAGAGCATGATTAGGCCGACTCAGAACGCAGATTAGAGGAAGATTAGGCCGACTCATAACACAGATTAGAGCACGATTAGGCCGACTCATAACACAGATTAGAGCACGATTAGGTCGACTCATAACACAGATTAGAGCACGATTAGGCCGACTCATAACACAGATTAGAGCACGATTAGGCCGCCTAGCTAGCTAGTAAACGTAACAACACACAATAATACCAAAATCAATATCAGCATGTGAAGTAGCTTCACTGAACAGAAATATATAACAACATGCAAGATTTTACTGAGTCAGTTTGTTCATATAAGGAAATCAGTCAATTGGAATAAATAAATGAGGCTATAATCTATGGATTTCACATGACTGGGAATACAGATATGCATCTGTTGGTCTCAGAAACTTTAAAAGAAGGTAGGTGCGTGGATCAGAACCAGTCAGTTCCACCATTTGCCTCATGCAGGGTGACACATCTCCTTTGCATAGTGTTGATCAGGCTGTTAATAGTGGTCTGTGGAATGTTGTCCCACTCCTTTAGAATTTAGAAAGATGGGTCAGGTGATCTGGGTCAGGTGATCTGGGTCAGGTGATGTTCTCTAAACAATGCTCTGATTGTTGAGGGAGGTTGAGAAAGAAGTTAGCTGGGCTTTAGATGTTTACAGTAAACCCTGTGTGTGAATATAGCCCAGCGAACGATGGATGAATGGGGGATGGAAGGACAACGCCTCACTGTCTCACTGGCCCACTTTCCTTCTGTCCCGCAGTTTGTTGTGCTGTGGCATTCCCAGCTGATGGAGGAGAGGCAGTGTTTCACTACTCAACAGACCTAATGTAGGGCTTAATGGTCTTCTAGGCCTAGAATCTACACCAGCAGAATGCTCTACATGTACTCTACCTTGTTACAACGACTGTATTTCTTGAGTCCTCTCGCTTGCTCTGTCTCTGTCTGTCTGTCTGTCTGTCTGACAGACATAGCGTGAGAGAGTGTGAGAGAGTGTGAGAGAGTGTGAGAGAGTGTGAGAGAGTGTGAGAGAGAGAGAGAGAGAGAGTGAGAGAGAGAGTGAGAGAGAGAGTGAGAGCGAGAGTGAGAGCGAGAGTGAGAGTGAGAGCGAGAGTGAGAGCGAGAGTGAGAGCGAGAGCGAGTGAGAAGCAAGAGAGAGAGTCTGCATGTCTCTCGCTCTATCGCTCTCTTGCTCTCTCACTCTCTCTCTCTTGCTCTCTCACTCAATTCAATTCAATTCAAGGGGCTTTATTGGCATGGGAAACATGTGTTAACATTGCCAAAGCAAGTGAGGTAGACAACATACAAAGTGAATATATAAAGTGAAAAACAACAAAAATTAACAGTAAAACAATAAAGACATTACAAATGTCATATTATCCATATATATATATATATATATATATATACAGTGTTGTAACAATGTACAAATGGTTAAAGGACACAAGGGAAAATAACTAAGCATAAATATGGGTTGTATTTACAATGGTGTTTGTTCTTCACTGGTTGCCCTTTTCTCGTGGCAACAGATCACAAATCTTGCTGCTGTGATGGCACACTGTGGAATTTCACCCTGTAGATATGGGAGTTTTTCAAAATTGGACTTGTTTTCTAATTCTTTGTGGATCTGTGTAATCTGAGGGAAATATGTCTCTCTAATATGGTCATACATTGGGCAGGAGGTTAGGAAGTGCAGCTCAGTTTCCACCTCATTTTGTGGGCAGTGAGCACATAGCCTGTCTTCTCTTGAGAGCCATGTCTGCCTACGGCGGCCTTTCTCAATAGCAAGGCTATGCTCACTGAGTCTGTACATAGTCAAAGCTTTCCTTAATTTTGGGTCAGTCACAGTGGTCAGGTATTCTGCCGCTGTGTACTCTCTGTGTAGGGCCAAATAGCATTCTAGTTTGCTCTGTTTTTTTGTCACTCTCTCTCTTGCTCTTTCACTCTCTCTCTCTCCCTCACTCTCTCACTCTCTCTCACACAGCTAGTGGTCACAGCTAGTAGCTACTTCCTATTTTAAGTGTGAATGATTGACTCTGTGTTCTCTTCTTGCCGTGACTGTAGTCCATTGTTAACTGGATAGAGGGCAGAGAGGTTAGACCAATCAGGTTCAGGTTTGTGAGTCACGATGCACTCAGGCTTGGTATGATGACATGAGAAAGATGTGCAGTACTCGTTTCTTTGTACTTTACTTCTTCCTTTAGGGTGCTAACAGATGTATAGGTTGGACGTACGTGTGTGTAAACACTTCATCATAGAAGGGTTGAAACCGCTAGCTGACAGACTTCTCTGGTATGACGACTCTGACTACTAGTTAAGAACAGAGCTGTGTGTTTCTAGAAATACAACTGGAAGCATGTGGCCATGCGTTTGACCTACACAGGGAAAACGGTCATACAACAGTGACATTGTACAATGACAACTAGGGGTCAAGATGTTATTTAGTGATTATGTTGTTGTTTATTTTAACTTCGGTTACACTCAACATAGCTTTATTGGCTTCATTATAGGAGCAATACAAAAGGAATTGTGTTTATGCATTAGAATAAACATTAAACGTTAAACACCTCCCTCCCTCCCTCTCTTTTCACCTCTTCCCTTCCCCTCTCTTTCTACAGTTGTCTCTGTTGTATAGCAGATGAATTTTGAGCAGCCTCCTCCGTACCAGGCCCCTGGTTACCCCCAGCAGGGTTACCCCCAGCAGGGTTACCCCCAGCAGGGATACCCCCAGCAGGGATACCCTCCCCAGGGTTACCCTGTAAACATGGAGCAACCTGGAGGATTCCCTCCTCAAAACCCAGGCTACCCTGCTGGCCCCGGGGGACCGCCTGGACCCTACCCCGGCCAGGGACAAGCAGGCCCCTACCAGGAGGGCTACCCTGGACAGCCCCAGTTTGGATGGCAAGGAGGACCACCCCCAGGACCCATGTATGGAGAGGCACCTAAAAACACAGGTGAGAGGGAGAATGAGGAGAGTGGAAGAGGGGTGAGGAAGGGAGAGAGGAGGGGAGGAAGAATACAGGGAGAAGGAGAGGGAGGAGAGGAGGAAGAATACAGGGAGGAGGAGAGGAGAGGGTTGAGGAAGAATACAGGGAGAAGGAGAGGAGAGGAGAGGAGGAAGAATACATGGAGAAGGAGAGGGGTGAGGAAAAATACAGGGAGAAGGAGAGGAGAGGGGTGAGGAAGAATACAGGGAGAAGGAGAGGAGAGGAGGAAGAATACAGGGAGAAGGAGAGGAGAGGGTGAGGAAGAATACAGGGAGAAGGAGAGGAGAGGAGAGGAGGAAGAATACAGGGAGAAGGAGAGGAGAGGAGGAAGAATACAGGGAGAAGGAGAGGAGAGGGTTGAGGAAGAATACAGGGAGAGGAGAGGAGGAAGAATACAGGGAGAAGGAGAGGAGAGGGGTGAGGAAGAATACAGGGAGAGGAGAGGAGGAAGAATACAGGGAGAAGGAGAGGAGAGGGGTGAGGAAGAATACAGGGAGGAGGAGAGGAGAGGGGTGAGGAAGAATAAAGGGAGAAGGAGAGGAGAGGGGTGAGGAAGAATACAGGGAGAAGGAGAGGAGAGGGGTGAGGAAGAATACAGGGAGAAGGAGAGGAGAGGGGTGAGGAAGAATAAAGGGAGAAGGAGAGGAGAGGGGTGAGGAAGAATACAGGGAGAAGGAGAGGAGGGGGGTGAGGAAGAATACAGGGAGAAGGAGAGGAGAGGGGTGAGGAAGAATACAGGGAGAAGGAGAGGAGAGGGGTGAGGAAGAATACAGGGAGGAGGAGAGGAGGAAGAATACAGGGAGAAGGAGAGGAGAGGGGTGAGGAAGAATACAGGGAGGAGGAGAGGAGAGGAGGAAGAATAAAGGGAGAAGGTGAGGAGGAGAGAGAGGGGATGAAGAATACAGGGAGGAGGAGAGGGGTGAGGAAGAATACAGGGAGGAGGAGAGGAGAGGGGGAAGAATAAAGGGAGAAGGAGAGGAGAGGGGTGAGGAAGAATACAGGGAGGAGGAGAGGAGGAAGAATAAAGGGAGAAGGAGAGGAGAGGGGTGAGGAAGAATACAGGGAGGAGGAGAGGAGAGGAGGAAGAATAAAGGGAGAAGGAGAGGAGAGGGGTGAGGAAGAATACAGGGAGGAGGAGAGGAGAGGAGGAAGAATAAAGGGAGAAGGAGAGGAGAGGGGTGAGGAGGAGAGAGAGGGGATGAAGAATACAGGGAGGAGGAGAGGAGAGGAGGAAGAATAAAGGGAGAAGGAGAGGAGAGGGGTGAGGAAGAATACAGGGAGGAGGAGAGGAGGAAGAATAAAGGGAGAAGGAGAGGAGAGGGGTGAGGAGGAGAGAGAGGGGATGAAGAATACAGGGAGGAGGAGAGGAGAGGGGTGAGGAAGAATAAAGGGAGAAGGAGAGGAGAGGGGTGAGGAGGAGAGAGAGGGGAGAAAGAATACAGGGAGGAGGAGAGGAGAGGGGTGAGGAAGAATACAGGGAGAAGGAGAGGAGAGGGGTGAGGAGGAGAGAGAGGGGATGAAGAATACAGGGAGGAGGAGAGGAGAGGGGTGAGGAAGAATAAAGGGAGAAGGAGAGGAGAGGGGATGAAGAATACAGGGAGGAGGAGAGGAGAGGGGTGAGGAAGAATAAAGGGAGAAGGAGAGGAGAGGGGTAAGGAGGAGAGAGAGGGGATGAAGAATACAGGGAGGAGGAGAGAGAGGGAAGGATAAGGATATTGTTTGCCTTGACTTAGGGCTGTTCCCTGAAAATATAAAAATGGTGGTCGAAATGTTGAAACGTATTTTTCCGTATGTAGACAGACACCCTATGTGCTTGAAGAAAATCAACTACATATGCACTGAGCTTGTCTGATGCTTTAAGCACACTGTTTGATTAAATAATTCAGAGGCACAAATTACTCAGAGCCTGATGTGTTAAAAGAAAATGATAGCAGGTGCCTATGTGACTGGCACACGTTGTCTCACTCTCCTCCCTACTGCAGTGGACAAAAAGGTACCACAGCACAGTAAATTACCAAAATCCCTAATTTGTTTACAAAAAACATACCCCATTCCTTCAACACTTGCTCTCTTTACATGAAACATGTAAGCATCGCATGCATGTGACAAAAAGGGCCTGACCTATCATAATCACATCAATAAAATGGTTATGACAAACTCCGGACACAGTAATGTCGACAGCAAATGAACGCATAGGATGTGAAATAAAAACTTGAAATGGGTGAATGTTTACTGGTTGCTCAGGAGGGAAAGGAGAAGTCAGATGAGGAAGACATTTGACTTAGTTGTGGAGACTACAGGAGATTCAGATAAAGTAGGGTATATAAGCAAGCACTGTTTGTGTTAAGTGTGCCAAACAGTTGCTGTTAGATTACAATATTATATTTATATATATATATTTTTTTCTTCATTTGAAACAGTGTAAATGACACAGGTGTACCAGCGTCTATACTAATAAAATTAAAAAAAAATAATAATAATAAAAATAAAAAAAAATATATATATATAAGCCTTTTATTACAGCAGACTAAACACAGTTACATCGTCAATTGCAGTTTATTGTTTAGGCTAATTATTCAAAGCTCCCTTTGTTATTTAATTTAAAACTAAAATGCTTGATTGTATTTGAAAGCATGAATGTCTCATGCTGTGTGATGGCAATAACAAATTAATGATTGATTGATCTATACAGTAGTCTGTATATTGAAATATAGGCCTAAGTAAGTTACGGTATTAAGACTGAACAGGACACGCTCTTAGGCCTACAGCTGTGTGGTTATACAAGGATACTATACAAAGACCACTAATGATAATGACATGATTTATTATCATAATAACAATAAGGAGATCAAGAAAAAGGAGGGTATAGTTGTGAGAGCTGTGTGTATATTATGTGTGACAAACAGGTGCTGTTAGATTACAGTATCATTGTTCTGCCTGTTTGGAACAGTGTAAATAACACTAAATACATTGTAAGTAATACTGTTCTAACAAAAATAATTGTAAAGCCTTGATTACAGCAGAGCAAAGATTAAAACGGCCAAATCTGGGAAATTGCTTTATGCAACATTTCGCTGCTGCATGAGGCTCACAGAATCAGTACGTTATTAAACAAACAGGAAACAGGAAACAGGATCTATCTTATTTCTGGAGATGTCTGTATGTATATGGAGGATTTATGAAGCCAGGCACATTTAACAGTTGACTATAGACTTCATTAAATGGGGGTTTCCTCTCTCCTCAACTGTCTTAGACAATTAGGCTAATATACCTAGTCTAATGCACCTAGTCTAATGCACCTAGTCTAATGCACCTCGTCTCTGCTGTGCCCTCCGCCACATTGTTCTCAATCCCAATATGCTGGTTAACTTCGGTATTATGCACATAGGTAAAGGTGCCAGTTCTACGGCACACTGAAGATTGTTTCAGAACAGTGGACAGCGACCGTATCCAATGATGGACAAAGCACATTTGTTATAAAATAATATTAGATTTACTAGTGTTGCACCATTATTTTAACATAATATAACCATATAGAATGTCAGTGTCTTAGAGTGATGGACTGTCCCACCCCCGTGGCCTCCACAATGGATTAGTCCACTCAGACAGACGGATGTCTTGTGATTGACTAAAGAAATCTCTATCGACCAAATAATCAACCAGTCGACTAAATGGGGTCAGCCCTACCTTGACTTCTCTGAATGCAAAGATGCTGGAGGTGCTTTGGGAGTGGTGCAGCGGTCTAAGGCACTGCTAGCGCTAGCGGCATCACTACAGACCCTGGTTTGATTCCAGGCTCTATCACAACCAGCCATGATTGGTAGTCCCATAGGGCAGCGCACAATTGGCCCAGCGTCATCCAGGTTTGGCCAGGGGTAGACCGTCATTATAAATAAGAATTTGTTCTTAACTGACTTGCCTAATTAAATTAAATATTCCAGAGCTAGCACACCTGATTGAACTTGTCAACTAATTATCAAGCCCTTGACTAGGTGAATCAGGTGAGCTGGTTCAGGCCCTTGACTAGGGGAATCAGGTGAGCTGGTTCAGGCCCTTGACTAGGTGAATCAGGTGAGCTGGTTCAGGCCCTTGACTAGGTGAATCAGGTGAGCTGGTTCAGGCCCTTGACTAGGGGAATCAGGTGAGCTGGTTCATGCCCTTGACTAGGTGAATCAGGTGAGCTGGTTCATGCCTTTGACTAGGTGAATCAAGTGAACTGGTTCAGGCCCTTGACGAGGTGAATCAGGTGAACTGGTTCGGGCCCTTGACTAGGTGAATCAGGTGAGCTGTAGTCAATCAGGTGAGCTGGTTCAGGCCCTTGACTAGGTGAATCAGGTGAGCTGGTTCAGGCCCTTGACTAGGTGAATCAGGTGGGCTGGTTCAGGCCCTTGACTAGGTTAATCAGGTGAGCTGGTTCAGGCCCTTGACTAGGTGAATCAGGTGAGCTGGTTCAGGCCCTTGACTAGGTGAATCAGGTGAGATTGTTCAGGCCCTTGACTAGGTGAATCAGGTGAACTGGTTCATGCCCTTGACTAGGTGAATCAGGTGAACTGGTTCAGGCCCTTGACTAGGTGAATCAGGTGAACTGGTTCGGGCCCTTGACTAGGTGAATCAGGTGAGCTGGTTCAGGCCCTTGACTAGGTGAATCAGGTGAGCTGGTTCAGGCCCTTGACTAGGTGAATCAGGTGAGCTGATTCAGGCCCTTGACTAGGTGAATCAGGTGAGCTGGTTCAGGCCCTTGACTAGGTGAATCAGGTGAGCTGGTTCAGGCCCTTGACTAGGTGAATCAGGTGAGCTGGTTCAGGCCCTTGACTAGGTGAATCAGGTGAGCTGGTTCAGGCCCTTGACTAGGTGAATCAGGTGAGCTGGTTCAGGCCCTTGACTAGGTGAATCAGGTGAGCTGGTTCAGGCCCTTGACTAGGTGAATCAGGTGAGCTGGTTCAGGCCCTTGACTAGGTGAATCAGGTGAGCTGGTTCAGGCCCTTGACTAGGTGAATCAGGTGAGCTGGTTCAGGCCCTTGACTAGGTGAATCAGGTGAGCTGGTTCAGGCAATTGACTAGGTGAATCAGGTGAGCTGGTTCAGGTCCTTGACTAGGTGAGTCAGGTGAGCTGGTTCAGGCCCTTGACTAGGTGAATCAGGTGAGCTGGTTCAGGCCCTTGACTAGGTGAATCAGGTGAGCTGGTTCAGGCCCTTGACTAGGTGAATCAGGTGAGCTGGTTCAGGCCCTTGACTAGGTGAATCAGGTGAGCTGGTTCAGGCCCTTGACTAGGTGAATCAGGTGAGCTGGTTCAGGCCCTTGACTAGGTGAATCAGGTGAGCTGGTTCAGGCCCTTGACTAGGTGAATCAGGTGAGCTGGTTCAGGCCCTTGACTAGGTGAATCAGGTGAGCTGGTTCAGGCCCTTGACTAGGTGAATCAGGTGAGCTGGTTCAGGCCCTTGACTAGGTGAATCAGGTGAGCTGGTTCAGGCCCTTGACTAGGTGAATCAGGTGAGCTGGTTCAGGCCCTTGACTAGGTGAATCAGGTGAGCTGGTTCAGGCCCTTGACTAGGTGAATCAGGTGAGCTGGTTCAGGCCCTTGACTAGGTGAATCAGGTGAGCTGGTTCAGGCCCTTGACTAGGTGAATCAGGTGAGCTGGTTCAGGCCCTTGACTAGGTGAATCAGGTGAACTGGTTATTAAATACATGTTATAATCATAGCGCTTGATGGTTTTCTGACTGCAGTTAAAGAAACTGCAGTTGAAGAAAAAAGTTATTGAAATTTTCCGGATTGACTGACCTTTGTCTTGAAGTAATGATTGACTGTTGTGTCTCTTTGCTTATTTGAGCTGTTCTTGCCATAATATGTACTTGGTCTTTTACTAAATAGGGCTGTATTCTGTATACCCCCCCCCCTACCTTGTCACAACACAACTGATTGGCTCAAATGCATTAAGAGGAAAGAAATTCCTCAAATGAACTTTTAACAAGGCACACCTGTTCATTGACTACCTCATGAAGCTGGTTGAGAGAATGGCAAGTGTGCCAATCTGTCTAGGCAAAGGGTGGCTACTTTGAAGAATCTCAAATATAAAATATATTTTGATTTGTTTAACACTTTTTGGGGGTTATTACATGATTCCATATGTGTTATTTCATAGTTTTGATGTCTTCATTATTATTCTACAATGTAAAAATAAAGAAAAACCCTTAAATGAGTAGGTGTGTCCATACTTTGGACTGGTACTTTAAGTAGTCAAATCATTTACTCAGTACCGAGTTCTGGCTGGGCCACTAAAGGACATTCGGAGCCTTGTCCTGAAGCCACACCTGCGTTGTCTTGGCTGTGTGCTTAGGGTCGTTATCCTGTTGGAAGGTGAACCTTCGCCCCAGTCTGAGATCCCGAGCGCTCTGGAGGAGGTTTTCACCAAGAATCTCTCTGTTGTTTGCTCCGTTTGTCTTTCCCTTGATCCTGACTAGTCTCACAGTCCCTGCTGCTGAAAACATCCCCACAGCATGATGCTTCCACTATCATGCTTCACCGTAGGGATGGTGCCATGTTTCCTCCAGACGTGACGCTTTGCATTCAGGCCAAAGAGTTCAATCTTAGTTTCATCAGAACAGAGAATCTTGTTTTTTATGGTCTGAGAGTCTTTAGGTGCCTTTTGGCAAACTCCAAGTGGGCTGTCATGTGCCTTTTACTGAGGAGTGGCTTCCATCTGGCCACTCTACCATAAAGGTGGAGTGCTGAAGAGATGGTTGTTCTTCTGGAAGGTTCTCCCATCTCTAGAGCTCTGTCAGAGTGACCATCGGGTTCTGGTCAGCTCCCTGACGAAGGCCCTTCTCCCTCGATTGCTCAGTTTGGCCGGGCGGCCAGCTCTAGGAAGAGTCTTGGTGGTTCTAAACTTCTTCTACCAGTTTCAAAATGATGAAGGCCACTGTGATCTTGGAGACCTTCAATGCTGCAGAAATGTTTTGGTACATTTCCCCAGATCTCGACACAATCCTGTCTCAGAGCTCTGTGGACAATTCCTTCGGCCTCATGGTGGACTTCAAGTTGGAGAAACATCTCAAGGATGATCAATAGAAACAGGATGCACCTGAACTCAATTTCGAGTCGCATAACAAAGGATCTGAATACTTATGTAAATAGTTTTTTATTTTTATACATTAGCAAAAATATCTAAACTTGTTTTTGCTCTGTCATTATGGGGTGTTGTGTGTAGATTGAATCATTTTATTTAATCCATTTTAGAATAATGCTGTAACGTGGAGAAAGTCAAGGGGTCTGAATACGTTCTGAATGCACTGTACACGGTTATTTTATATCAGCGTCCCATTGTGTGTTCTTAAAGGTGAAGGTTGTTGTAGCTAACCACATGATAGCCAGATCAGTTTCTGCTTTTGTTCTTGTCATATAAAGGGGTGTTGTCTAAATCGGAAAGGTAACTTTCCAGACTTTAGTCAGGCCCTGTATTTGTTTACCTGGATGATACCTTCTCAGTGGTTTCTTAGTGGCAGTCCACTATTCGCCAGGCAATGGGACTTGAATGCTGCATTCATAACCAAGTGGGAGGTGGGAATTTACCAGTTGGATGCATTCACTCGCTTGTGACTGACCAGCTGAAATTGGTCTTATGTAGCAAAAAAATAAAAGTAGAGACTCAGAGCTACAAAATGGTATATGTTACACTGCAATTGAGGAACAATGGGAAAGTAGATCAACTTGTAAACTCACTTGAGAAAAGGGCCTTTGATACCTACAAGTCCTGTTCCCACCCGTCTCTAAGGATTCACACATGAGGTCGCGCTAAACAGTGAAGTAAAGATGAAGACTAAAAGGGGTAGCTGACAATAAGGACCAATTCCAGGTAAATGTCACTTGTCTAAATTGATGGGTCATGTGAACTAAATGCTGTGACCCTCAGCCACATCCCATGTCAGTAAAAGTAGAAATCCAAATTCCTTAAACCAGACAGATATTTTCAAAAGGGGAAGAAAACTAAATTGTGCAAACTCCAATTTACAAACTAAGCATTTGTGTTTAGTGAGTTGGCTAGAGTAGACGCAGTAGGGATGTTCTCTTGAACAGTGAATGTGTAACAAGTACTTTTGGGTGTCAAGGGAAATGTAAGTAAAAAAGTAAATTTTGTTTATGAATGCAGTGAAGTAAATGTAGACAAATATATACCACAAACTACTTAAGTAGTATTCATATATTTTTTACACCAATGCCTTGACACCAGTGCATATTTCATGTACTGTTGCACTTACAGTATTCCATACATGAGTTGAAACCTGAGTGAGGTGCACATGTACATAAACAGATGCGTGTGTCGGACACTTCACACAGTCACATGATGTTACGACCACACATCAATAGTCATATATATCTCAACATTTTGCTAAGTGGATGGACTCTACAGAAGGTTAAACGTTACAGCCAAATGGTTACTTGCATAGTAGCAAAATCAGAAAGATGGTGTCAAACTAAATAAAATATACAGCATGTACAGTAATGATATGGGTGAGAGACGAGGTAGTTATATGCATACAATCAGGGGTAAAATGGCTGAGCAGCAGGATAACAAACAAATAGCAGCAACGTATGGTGTGTGTTAGGAGAGAGTTATGTGAATAGAGGCATTGCAGATAGTGCTGGTAACTGGTCTGTCCAAACCACGCATGAACAAGGGAATCTATATTCAGAGAGCCTGGTTCTGTCCTGCCCTTGACTTTGGTGCAGGGCATGTGATGTCCATAGCCTCTTCATTGCAAAACTCCCTGATCTCCTCAAAAACATGCGTTTGTCTAGCTGTGTCCAGTTCAGATGGTGCTTTTACAGGCAGACCATCTATGGAAGGATGCGCTGCAGCTGAAACCTGGTCCCGACAGTCGGAACACTCCTTGACTACAACACCAGGCTCCAGAGCATCGAAGCTGGAAAACAGGGAATAATAAGACACTGCAACACTGCACAACAGCAATTCACCTCCCAAGTTTAGATAAGAATAACCTCGTACTGGTACTGCGTGATCTGTGGCAGCGGCCTGAAGTACAGAGGCAAGTGTTGCCAGTCATAGCCTTCCACCATCCTCCAGTCCTACCATCCTCCAGTCCTACCATCCTCCAGTCCTACCATCCTCCAGTCCTACCATCCTCCAGTCCTACCATCCTCCAGTCCAACCATCCTCCAGTCCAACCATCCTCCAGTCCAACATGCTGTGGGATGTTGACCCCTGTCACAGTGCTGTCCTTCACAACACCAGCAATCTCAGACAGTGTTCACTCTGGTCTTTCTGAAGCGCTGCTTGATGAGGCTGGAGCACCACACTTGGTGTGATCAGGAAGTAGAGGTCCAGATTGTGGTGGAGCTTGTGCATGGTCCACCAGGCACAATACCAGAGCACAAACTTGCTCTTGTTTTGGCCACTGCAGTTATCACACTTCAGGTCCACACGTATTTTCCCAACTCTGTAGTTGGTGATGAAATGGTCCATGTAGTTGATGACTGCGCTGCTGCCTTTGCTTGGGCCAGCTGTCTTTTTGATGACTGGTGGAGGAGAGTCAGGCATGTTCTACTGATTTAATGCTGAAAGACAAATTCCAGATACTATAGATGCAAAATGGCAAAAATATTTGTATAATGCTTTCTGAGATATCACTAGACAGTTCATACAGGGAATGTTGGCTACTGACAAACCAATTGTAATAACAAGCTGAAGTTAACCTAAATGTTTGGTTCATTGTTAGTTAGCAAGCCAGCGATCCAACTCCAGCTGGCTAGCTAACAGCAAGCATTGAAAACTGACAAAATTAGAAATGTATAACATTCAAATCAAAATCAAATCAAATTTATTTATATAGCCCTTCGTACATCAGCTGATATCTCAAAGTGCTGTACAGAAACCCAGCCTAAAACCCCAAACAGCAAGCAATGCAGGTGTAGAAGCACGGTGGCTAGGAAAAACTCCCTAGAAAGGCCAATACCTAGGAAGAAACCTAGAGAGGAACCAGGCTATGTGGGGTGACCAGTCCTCTTCTGGCTGTGCCGGGTGGAGATTATAACAGAACATGGCCAAGATGTTCAAATGTTCATAAATGACCAGCATGGTCGAATAATAATAAGGCAGAACAGTTGAAACTGGAGCAGCAGCACAGTCAGGTGGAAGTTGAAACTGGAGCAGCAGCATGGCCAGGTGGACTGGGGACAGCAAGGAGTCATCATGTCAGGTAGTCCTGGGGCATGGTCCTAGGGCTCAGGTCAGTTGAAACTGGAACAGCAGCATGGCCAGGTGGACTGGGGACAGCAAGGAGTCATCATGTCAGGTAGTCCTGGGGCATGGTCCTAGGGCTCAGGTCCTCCGAGAGAGAGAAAGAAAGAGAGAAGGAGAGAATTAGAGAACGCACACTTAGATTCACACAGGACACTGAATAGGACAGGAGAAGTACTCCAGATATAACAAACTGACCCCAGCCCCCCGACACAAACTACTGCAGCATAAATACTGGAGGCTGAGACAGGAGGGGTCAGGAGACACTGTGGCCCCATCCGAGGACACCCCCGGACAGGGCCAAACAGGAAGGATATAACCCCACCCACTTTGCCAAAGCACAGCCCCCACACCACTAGAGGGATATCTTCAACCACCAACTTACCATCCTGAGACAAGGCTGAGTATAGCCCACAAAGATCTCCGCCACGGCACAACCCAAGGGGGGGGGCGCCAACCCAGACAGGATGACCACAACAGTGAATCAACCCACTCAGGTGACGCACCCCCTCCAGGGACGGCATGAGAGAGCCCCAGCAAGCCAGTGACTCAGCCCCTGTAATAGGGTTAGAGGCAGAGAATCCCGGTGGAAAGAGGGGAACAGGCCAGGCAGAGACAGCAAGGGCGGTTCGTTGCTCCAGAGCCTTTTCGTTCACCTTCCCACTCCTGGGCCAGACTACACTCAATCATATGACCCACTGAAGAGATGAGTCTTCAGTAAAGACTTAAAGGTTGAGACCGAGTTTGCGTCTCTGACATGGGTAGGCAGACCGTTCCATAAAAATGGAGCTCTATAGGAGAAAGCCCTGCCTCCAGCTGTTTGCTTAGAAATTCTAGGGACAATTAGGAGGCCTGCGTCTTGTGACCGTAGCGTACGTGTAGGTATGTACGGCAGGACCAAATCAGAGAGATAGGTAGGAGCAAGCCCATGTAATGCTTTGTAGGTTAGCAGTAAAACATTGAAATCAGCCCTTGCTTTGACAGGAAGCCAGTGTAGAGAGGCTAGCACTGGAGTAATGTGATCAGATTTTTTGGTTCTAGTCAGGATTCTAGCAGCCGTATTTAGCACTAACTGAAGTTTATTTAGTGCTTTATCCGGGTAGCCGGAAAATAGAGCATTGCAGTAGTCTAACCTAGAAGTGACAAAAGCATGGATAAATTTTTCTGCATCAGTTTTGGACAGAAAGTTTCTGATTTTTGCAATGTTACGTAGATGGAAAAAAGCTGTCCTCGAAATGGTCTTGATATGTTCTTCAAAAGAGAGATCAGGGTCCAGAGTAACGCCGAGGTCCTTCACAGTTTTATTTGAGACGACTGTACAACCATTAAGATTAATTGTCAGATTCAACAGAAGATCTCTTTGTTTCTTGGGACCTAGAACAAGCATCTCTGTTTTGTCCGAGTTTAATAGTAGAAAGTTTGCAGCCATCCACTTCCTTATGTCTGAAACACATGCTTCTAGCGAGGGCAATTTTGGGGCTTCACCATGTTTCATTGAAATGTACAGCTGTGTGTCATCCGCATAGCAGTGAAAGTTAACATTATGTTTTCGAATAACATCCCCAAGAGGTAAAATATATAGTGAAAACAATAGTGGTCCTAAAACGGAACCTTGAGGAACACCGAAATTTACAGTTGATTTGTCAGAGGACAAACCATTCACAGAGACAAACTGATATCTTTCCGACAGATAAGATCTAAACCAGGCCAGAACATGTCCGTGTAGACCAATTTGGGTTTCCAATCTCTCCAAAAGAATGTGGTGATCGATGGTATCAAAAGCAGCACTAAGGTCTAGGAGCACGAGGACAGATGCAGAGCCTCGGTCCGATGCCATTAAAATGTCATTTACCACCTTCACAAGTGCCGTCTCAGTGCTATGATGGGGTCTAAAACCAGACTGAAGCATTTCGTATACATTGTTTGTCTTCAGGAAGGCAGTGAGTTGCTGCGCAACAGCCTTCTCTAAAATTTTTGAGAGGAATGGAAGATTCGATATAGGCCGATAGTTTTTTATATTTTCTGGGTCAAGGTTTGGCTTTTTCAAGAGAGGCTTTATTACTGCCACTTTTAGTGAGTTTGGTACACATCCAGTGGATAGAGAGCCGTTTATTATGTTCAACATAGGAGGGCCAAGCACAGGAAGCAGCTCTTTCAGTAGTTTAGTTGGAATAGGGTCCAGTATGCAGCTTGAAGGTTTAGAGGCCATGATTATTTTCATCATTGTGTCAAGAGATATAGTACTAAAACACTTGAGCGTCTCTCTTGATCCTAGGTCCTGGCAGAGTTGTGCAGGCAGACTCAGGACAACTGAGGTTTGGAGGAATACGCAGGTTTAAAGAGGAGTCCGTAATTTGCTTTCTAATAATCATAATCTTTTCCTCAAAGAAGTTCATGAATTTATCACTGCTAAAGTGAAAGTCATCCTCTCTTGGGGAATGCTGCTTTTTAGTTAGCTTTGCGACAGTATTAAAAAGGAATTTCGGATTGTTCTTATTTTCCTCAATTAAGTTAGAAAAATAGGATGATCGAGCAGCAGTAAGGGCTCTACGGTACTGCACGGTACCGTCCTTCCAAGCTAGTCGGAAGACTTCCAGTTTGGTGTGGCGCCATTTCCGTTCCAATTTTCTGGAAGCTTGCTTCAGAGCTTGGGTATTTTCTGTGTACCAGGGAGCTAGTTTCTTATGAGACATTTTTTAGTTTTTAGGGGTGCAACTGCATCTAGGGTATTGCGCAAGGTTAAATTGAGATCCTCAGTTAGGTGGTTAACTGATTTTTGTCCTCTGGCGTCCTTGGGTAGGCAGAGGGAGTCTGGAAGGGCATCAAGGAATCTTTGTGTTGTCTGTGAATTTATAGCATGACTTTTGATGTTCCTTGGTTGGGGTCTAAGCAGATTATTTGTTGCAATTGCAAACGTAATAAAATGGTGGTCCGATAGTCCAGGATTATGAGGAAAAACATTAAGATCCACCACATTTATTCCATGGGACAAAACTAGGTCCAGCGTATGACTGTGACAGTGAGTGGGTCCAGAGACATGTTGGACAAAACCCACTGAGTCGATGATGGCTCCGAAAGCCTTTTGGAGTAGGTCTGTGGACTTTTCCATGTGAATATTAAAGTCACCAAAGATTAGAATATTATCTGCTATGACTACAAGGTCCGATAGGAATTCAGGGAACTCAGTGAGAAACGCTGTATATGGCCCAGGAGGCCTGTAAACAGTAGCTATAAAAAGTGATTGAGTAGGCTGCATAGATTTCATGACTAGAAGCTCAAAACACGAAAATGTCTTTTTTTTGTCAATTGAAATTTGCTATCGTAAATGTTAGCAACACCTCCGCCTTTGCGGGATGCACGGGGGATATGGTCACTAGTGTAGCCAGGAGGTGAGGCCTCATTTAAAACAGTAAATTCATCAGGCTTAAGCCATGTTTCAGTCAGGCCAATCACATCAAGATTATGATCAGTGATTAGTTCATTGACTATAATTGCCTTTGAAGTAAGGGATCTAACATTAAGTAGCCCTATTTTGAGATGTGAGGTATCATGATCTCTTTCAGTAATGACAGGAATGGAGGTGGTCTTTATCCTAGTGAGATTGCTAAGGCGAACACCGCCAGACATTGAATCTGTAGCTAGATTCTTACCTGTTGTAGCAGGCTCAAGGGTGTAGGGTTTCCACATCACCAAGTTCAATACCAAAACATGCACCAGTATCACAAATAGAATGTAAATGTGGAATTTTGGTACAAGGAGAAAGGGGGGAATTCACCAATCAACTCAGTCCACAAGCCATTCTCTTTGTCCATTCTGTTTTCCAGGGGTAATCCTCACACTCGGGTCCGGTACACAGATGGTGGTAATGTCACAGATGGTGGTAATGTCACAGATGGTGGTAATGTCACAGATGGTGGTAATGTCACAGATGGTGGTAATGTCACAGATGGTGGTAATGTCACAGATGGTGGTAATGTCACAGATGGTGGTAATGTCACAGATGGTGGTAATGTCACAGATGGTGGTAATGTCACAGATGGTGGTAATGTCACACTCTTCATAATACTCTTGGTTCTCTCCTACTCTGCCCCGTTGTGCAGGCTGCTGCTTCCTTTATACCCAAGCACCCCCTGGTTTAATGAGCGACAGCCTTGCCTCGTTGGGGCAGGAAGTCCATATAAGGCCCGGGGGTGGAGCCAACCGGCTGCCAGATATCTCCCCTCAATAACCACTCCCCTCATCTCTCCCTGCCGTATGCCACACTGTATACATGGATGAAAGCTTTATGTTAGAGTCATTGTTAGTTAGCAAGCCAGCCATCGAACCCCAGCTGGCTAGCTAACAGCAAGCTTTAGTATGCAATGAAAACAACTTCCTGACATAATTAGAAATGTGTAATATCTGAATCTGTAGCTCAATTCTTACCTGTATACATGGATGAAAGCTTCACGACAGACTGCAACCCCTTTTTATAAAACATCCTGTGTTTCCGTTTAGTTTGCACAGCTTGTTTGGCCGGTTGTGTTCCACTGATTTCAAAACGTGTTGTTTTAAGAGTGAGAGAGAGTCAGCATAGCATGGCACGATCGTTGTCCAGAAAGTAGTCCATCACAACTTTTTCCCACTGACCTTTGTCGATAGCACCTGATAAATTCAGGGCAGCAATGTTATTGAGAGCAGTAGCAACATATTTCAGGTTATTTTATAGACACAAGATGTAACACCACAGACCAATTCAAACTCACCCCTCGGCATGTCCAGCCCACTCATTATCTCAGCCAATCATGGCCAGCGGGAAGGTTGCTCGCTTTCTCTGTGGCTAAACCAACTAGGCTCATAACTTAACAATTGTATTCGTATTTACAGATGGCATACAAGTTTGATTTTAAGGCACATGAAAGTTCAGATGTTCAAGAAGGCATTTCTGACAAAAAACATATTTTGATTAAAAAAAGAATAATAATACGTTGAAAAGGCTCTCCTGTGAAGTCGTGACTTGGGACATACGCCCAGCTTCCTGAATCGGGTCACCTTTGAACTTGTTGAGAAATGCTGATTGGCTAATTGCCAGCAAGCGGCCTAAACCATAAACTAAAAAAAGTATAGCTACAGTATTATGCTTGTAGACAAAGTATAGTGTTCCAAAACCATATTAATAGATTGCTTTTTATAAATGTTTTCTGCATTAAACTGCCAAAAGTGCTGTTATCAAGGTCCTTTCCTTAGTAGGTGGCGTCAGAACCCCGGATGATAAATTCGTTTTCCACTCGTAATTACCAGTTAGGGGCGCCATTTTTTATTTATTTTATTTTATTTTACCTTTATTTAACCAGGTAGGCAAGTTGAGAACAAGTTCTCATTTACAATTGCGACCTGGCCAAGATAAAGCAAAGCAGTTCGACAGATAAAACGACACAGAGTTACACATGGAGTAAAAACAAACATACAGTCAATAATGCAGTATAAACAAGTCTATATACAATGTGAGCAAATGAGGTGAGAAGGGAGGTAAAGGCAAAAAAGGCCATGATGGCAAAGTAAATACAATATAGCAAGTAAAATACTGGAATGGTAGTTTTGCAATGGAAGAATGTGCAAAGTAGAAATAAAAAATAATGGGGTGCAAAGGAGCAAAATAAATAAATAAATAAAAATTAAATACAGTTGGGAAAGAGGTAGTTGTTTGGGCTAAATTATAGGTGGGCTATGTACAGGTGCAGTAATCTGTGAGCTGCTCTGACAGTTGGTGCTTAAAGCTAGTGAGGGAGATAAGTGTTTCCAGTTTCAGAGATTTTTGTAGTTCGTTCCAGTCATTGGCAGCAGAGAACTGGAAGGAGAGGCAGCCAAAGAAAGAATTGGTTTTGGGGGTTACTAGAGAGATATACCTGCTGGAGCGTGTGCTACAGGTGGGAGATGCTATGGTGACCAGCGAGCTGAGATAAGGGGGGACTTTACCTAGCAGGGTCTTGTAGATGACATGGAGCCAGTGGGTTTGGCGACGAGTATGAAGCGAGGGCCAGCCAACGAGAGCGTACAGGTCGCAATGGTGGGTAGTATATGGGGCTTTGGTGATAAAACGGATTGCACTGTGATAGACTGCATCCAATTTGTTGAGTAGGGTATTGGAGGCTATTTTGTAAATGACATCGCCAAAGTCGAGGATTGGTAGGATGGTCAGTTTTACAAGGGTATGTTTGGCAGCATGAGTGAAGGATGCTTTGTTGCGAAATAGGAAGCCAATTCTAGATTTAACTTTGGATTGGAGATGTTTGATATGGGTCTGGAAGGAGAGTTTACAGTCTAACCAGACACCTAAGTATTTGTAGTTGTCCACGTATTCTAAGTCAGAGCCGTCCAGAGTAGTGATGTTGGACAGGCGGGTAGGTGCAGGTAGCGATCGGTTGAAGAGCATGCATTTAGTTTTACTTGTATTTAAGAGCAATTGGAGGCCACGGAAGGAGAGTTGTATGGCATTGAAGCTTGCCTGGAGGGTTGTTAACACAGTGTCCAAAGAAGGGCCGGAAGTATACAGAATGGTGTCGTCTGCGTAGAGGTGGATCAGGGACTCACCAGCAGCAAGAGCGATTCGAAGACATGGATGTCGATTAAGGCAGCCCTCTGCACCTCTCTGATTCAGAGGGGTTGGGTTAAATGCCAAATACACATTTCAGTTGAATACATTCAGTTGGACAACTGACTAGGTATCCCCTTTCCTTTCAAGTGTTTTCTTTCCAGTCGTATTTGGTAAATACCACCTTTCCACTTGGTTATGAACACAGCGAACTTACTGCCTGGCAACTGTTGCTAGAGAGCAGACCCTTTTGTACTGGGGTAGTACCTTGCCTCTCAGGTAACACACCTGACTCACTCCAGATGGCAGCCTTTGTAAGGTGTGTGTGTGTGCACATTAATGATTAACAGCAAATATACCAAAGATAACAAGAAGAGTAGGTTGTTAGGGCTAAGTGTGTGTGACTTGTGTATTCCAAGTATGTGTGTTCCAAGGGCGGCAGGTAGCCTAGCGGTTAGAGCGTTTGGCCATTAACCGAAAGGTCGCTGGTTTGAGTTCCCAAGCCGACAAGGTGAAAAATCTGTCTGTGCCCTTGAGCAGGGCTAATAACCCTAATTTCATTGCACCTATCTGGTATATGTGACGATAAAACATATTTTTATTTACTGCCAGTTGTAAAGGTTTAACTAAATGAATGTTTTCCTCTCTCTCTTTCCTCTAGTGTACGTGGTGGAGGAGAGAAGGAGAGATGATTCAGGAGACACGTGTCTGACTGCCTGTTGGACGGCTCTCTGCTGCTGCTGCTTGTGGGACATGCTCACATAACCTCTGACCCCTGACATTTACCCTTATCTGCTTTGACCCTTACCCTTTACCTCCTAACCCTTAACCCATAGTTCCTCTCATCTGTAATAGAAGTACTGGGAGAAATAGAACACTATGAGTATCTGGGAAACCAGGCCTAATATTTATAGCGGACTTTGAAAAGCCCTTTGATAAAGTACAACCAGAATTTATATGTAAATGCCTGGACCATTTTAAATTTGGAGAGTCTCTTATAAGATGGCTTAAAGTTATGTATAGTAACCCCAGGTGTAAAATAGTAAATAATGGCTACATCTCGGGAAGTATTAAACTGTCAAGAGGAGTAAAACAAGGTTGTCCACTATCGCCATATCTATTTATTATGGCCATCAAAATGTTATCTGTTCAAATCAGATCCAACAATAACATCAAGGGGCTAGAAACACAGGGCTTAAAAACAAAGGTGTCGTTGCACGCTGATCATTCATGTTTTCTTTTAAATACGCAATTTGGATCCCTGCACAGCCTCCTAGAGATGTAGAACCTTTTTCTAACCTCTGGATTAAAACCAGAATGATGATAAATGCACCATATTACTATTAGTATTGGATCACTAAAAAAGACAACTTTTACATTACCGTGTAGTTTACCAATAAAATGGTCTGACGATGATGTAGTGGACATACTTGGTATACATATCCCAAAAGAAAGAAATTATCTCGATACAATATATATTTATAGAAAGTTAGCCAAATTAGATATCATTTTGCTACCATGGAAAGGACGACATCTGTTTATTTGTGGAAAAATTACCCTGATTGAATTTTTTTGTCATATCCCAGTTTACCTATTTACTTCCTTATGGCCCTGCCTACACCTAACAACTTGTTTATTCAATTATATGAGCAAAAACATTCCAACTTATTTTGAATGGCAAGCCGGAGAAAATTCTCTAGCAGATAAAAAAAAAGGTTTAAAAATGTTATAATCTTCGTAAATGATATCATAAATAGGACTGGTGGAATTATGTCACACATGCAGTTAACAAAAAAATATGGAAATATCTGCTCTACTCAAAATTAAAACCAACTGATTGCAGCATTGTGGAAAGGGGAGGTAAGGAACGTGACTGTCGGCCCTGCATTAAAGACCAAAATTGGTTAAAGAAAATTGTGATAAATAAAAAGTACAACAGTTTCATTTAAGGACCAAAAAAATGACAGCTGCACCATAAAGGATGATAAATAGTTGGGAGATGTTCAATGTACTGATTCCATGATACCTGGTTTATGAACTGATACACAAAATGACGCCGGATTCTAAACATAAGAGTTTTTCAATTTAAATTATTATCCACAATTCTTGCAACCAACATAATGTCATATATATGGGGGATACAACCATCCCAGCTCTGCAGATTTTGCTGTGAAGAGACAGAGGCATTAGATCACTTGTTTTGGTACTGTCCTGATGTAGCTTGTTTTTGGTCGGAGGTTCAGGAATGGCAAAAAAGATTGCAACATTTACCTGGAGCTAACTGCAAATAGCACTGCTGGGTGATTTGAAAAGTCATAGTCAATTGATCAATAATGTAATAATACTCTTAAATGTAATTTACAATCTGTAGGAACTAAGAATATAAAGTTTCAGAGCTTTTGTGAAACATCACAGCACAGTGGAAATCTATATATAGATGGGAGGGGTTGAGTGTAGCTGAAGGCTGGGATGCTAATGTAAAATATATTGTCCATAAATTGTAGATAGTATGTATAGGCAGGAAGTAGAAGCTTAAGTATCGTTGTCCATTAGTTTACTTCAATTAGGGGAGTTGTGGTAGGGTTAGGGGAAAATAAGAAAGTTATTAAAAAAGTCCCTCATTTTATCTGAACCTCTAACCCCTAAGGTTTAACCCCTAACCCTGACCTATCTGTTACACTGTCCCTCCATCTGGCCTTACTTCCTGTTAGTCCACCGCATTCCTCTCTCTCCCCCTAACTATCAGCCTTACCCCTTACACTCCTGCTTTCCTTCCAAACGTCCAGCCTGAACCCCTGTACCTCCTGAACAATGGTAGCATTATATTGATAACCTCTATGTATCTATCCTTGTGCTCCTACACCTGACCTAACCCCTCTGTAGCAGTTTAGCTACAATACCTTCCCTAAATCTCAGGCACTGTACTGTAGATATTGCTTCTTGTGGAACACAAATTCATTCTCAAACACCACACACACAATATGCACTCATATCTCAGGCGTTCTACTGTAGATGACACACATATACACGAACGAACACACACACACACACCATGCACTCACTCTCTCTCTCTCTCTCTCTCTCCTGGGCACTTTAACATCTTACCTCTGTAAGGTACTTCTCCTGCCTCCCTCCATCCTCCCAAACAAACCTCTAGTCATACCACCCCATATTCCCTAAACCCTATACCACCCTAACAAATGACTCTCTACACCGTATCTGTCATGGCTACCTAGACCATTGGATGCCAGTAAGCTACAGTGGCCCTTGCCAACCCCCTGCCCCCGCTGTACCATGCTGAAGCTTGAACTGTCCTCTCCGTTATGTTTGCACAACAGCTACTGTGGTTTCCTGTTTGTTTTAGGATGAATCCTATGAGCTGGCATCGAATGCATTTTTTAAAAGACGATGACAATGAACATTTTAATGTTTGAGTACATGTACTATTGTTCAATGCTTGCAACGTTTTTCCCTGTTTAATTTCTAGATTCTGGATGAATATGATTTGATCGCTATGTTATTTTTAATATTCTCATTCCTTGAAGGAGAGAACATGAAACATAAAAAAAGTGAATGTTTGTTACATAGATGCCTTTGCCTGACATGAGAATCTTGCGTTAAGAATAAATTATTCCCCAAAAAGAGTCAACATTGTCTGGTGTCTTTCACTCTGGTCTGTGTTTCAGGCAGTCAGTTGTGGGTATGTCTGTGTGTTTTACTGTGCTTGCTGTAGCAGAAGTTGAGTGTGTTATAGATCTCTATGGTTGGTAATTGGTTCCAGGATAGATCTGAGTCTATTTATACCACTGGAGTGCTGTGACCTTGGCTGGAGAGTCACACTGGACTGCTGTGACCTTGGCTGGAGAGTCACACTGGACTGCTGTGACCTTGGCTGGGGAGTCTTGTGTAACCACCGTGATTTAGACTACAGCAGTAGATGAGGATAAATGACGGCATGGATAACAGAGCGGTCTGGCTTCTCCGTGCATCGGCAGGACAGAGCAGTTACGTCAGGTAAGGCGGGGGTATGTGTGTCAGTAACTGCTGGTGCGCGATGTCTAGTATTAAAGATGTCTCGAGGTATTGCCCGCCTGATGTAGAATACCTCATGATAAGCTGTAGATCACACTATCTACCAAGAGAGTTCTCATCTGTATTATTTGTAGCCACCACAAACAGATGCTGACACTAAGACCACACTCAACGAGCTGTGTAAGGCCAAAAGCAAACAAGAAAATGCTCATCCAGAAGTGGCGCTCCTAGTGGCCGGTAAGTTTAATGCAGGCAAAACTTAAATCCTCGCTCAATACGGAAGTGACTCGCTCAATACGGAAGTGGTCAGATGACGCGGATGCTACACTACAGGACTGTTTTACTAGCACAGACTGGAATATGTTCTGGGATTCATCCAATGGCCTTGAGGAGTATACCACCGCAGTCACCGGCTTCATCAATAAGTGCATCGACAACATCATCCCTACAGTGACTGTACGTTCATATCCCAACTTGTGTACTATTGCTTGTACAGATGAACGTGGTACCTTCAGGTGTTTGGAAATTGCTCCCAAGGATGAATCAGACTTGTGGATGTCTTCAATTGTGGTTTTCTGAGGTCTTGACTGATTTGTTTTGATTTTCCCATGATGTTAAGCAAAGAGGCATTGAGTTTGAAGGTAGGCCTTCAAATACATCCCCAGGTACACCTCCAATTATTTTAGTCAATGTCAATTAGCCTATCAGAAGCTTCTAAAGCCATGACATAATTTCCTGGAACGTTCCAAGCTGTTTAAAGGCACAGTCAATTTAGTGCGATGTAAACTTCTGACCCACTGGAATTGTGATAAACAATTGTTGGAACAATTACTTGTGTCATGTCCTAACCGACTTGCCAAAACTATAGTTTGTTAACAAGAAATTTGTGGAGTTGGTTGAAAAACGAGTTTTAATGACTCCGACCTAGGTGTATGTAAACTACTGACTTCAACTGTAGCCTTGTTATGTGGACACAGGGATTGAACCCCAGTGGGGAGGTGGATGGAGGAATTGAACCTCTGTGGGGAGGTGGATGCAGGGATTGAACCTCTGTGGGGAGGTGGAAGCAGGGATTGAACCCCAGTGGGGAGGTGGACGCAGGGATTGACCCCCAGTGGAGAGGCAGAGCAGAGGTGGTTGCAGGGATTGACCCCCAGTGGGGAGGTGGACGCAGGGATTGACTCCCAGTGGGGAGGCAGACAGGAGGTGGATGCTGGGATGAAACCCCAGTTGGAGGCAGACAGCTGGGGGAGGCAGGGATTAAATCCCAGTCTCCAGTAGGGAGGGAGACCGGTGATAGCAGGGATGGAACTCCAGTGTGTAGGCAGAAAGGTGATAGCAGGGATTTAACTCAAGTGGGAAGACAGATGGGTGATTGCAGGGATTTAACTGAAGCGTGTAGGCAGAAAGGTGATAGCAGGGATTGGACTCCAGTGGGGAGGCAGACAGGTGATAGCAGGGATTGGACTCCAGTGAGGAGGCAGACAGGTGATAGCAGGGATTGGACTCCAGTGGGGAGGCAGAAAGGTGATAGCAGGGATTGGACTCCAGTGTGTAGGCAGAAAGGTGGTAGCAGGGATTGGAGTCCAGTGTGTAGGCAGAAAGGTGATAGCAGGGATTGGACTCCAGTGTGTAGGCAGAAAGGTGATAGCAGGGATTGGACTCCAGTGGGGAGGCAGACAGGTGATAGCAGGGATTGGAATCCAGTGGGGAGGCAGACAGGTGATAGCAGGGATTGGACTCCAGTGGGGAGGCAGACAGGTGATAGCAGGGATTGGACTCCAGTGGGGAGGCAGACAGGTGATAGCAGGGATTGGACTCCAGTGGGGAGGCAGACAGGTGATTGCAAAGGTGTGATCATAACAGCATACAGGAACTCAAGTCCTTTTGTTCACCTGACCTAGAATTCCTTACAATCAAATTCCAACCGCATTATTTACCAAGAGAATTCTCTTCAATTATAGTCACAGCTGTGTATATCCCCGACAACTGGATACCTCAACGCCCCTGAAAGAACTTCACTGGACTCTATGTAAACTGGAAACCATATATCCGGCATTTGTTGTAGCTGGGGATTTTTACAAAGCTATTCTGAGAACAAGGCTTCCTAAATTCTATCAGCATATCGAATGCGCGACAGGGGCTGATAGCATTCTGTGCCATTGCTACTCTAACTTCCGCAATGCATACAAAGCCCTCCCCCGACCTCCCTTCGGCAAATCTGAACATGACTCCATTTTGTTGCTCCCAGCCTATAGACAGAAACTAAAACAGGAAACCCCCGTTTTCAGGTCCAACGCTGGTCTGGCTAATCGGATTCCACGCTTCAAGATTGCTTCGATCACGTGGACTGGGATATGTTCCGGGTAGCCTCAGACAATAACATTGATGAATACGCTGACTCTGTGAGCGAGTTTATTAGCAAGTGCATCGTCGATGTTGTGACTATTAAAACCCTTCCTAACCAGAAACTGTGGATTGATGGCAGCATTCACACAAAACTGAAAGCGTGAACAACTGCTTTTAATCATGGCAAGACGACTGGAAACATGACCAAATAACAGTGTAGCTATTCCATCCGCAAGGCAATCAAACAAGCGAAGCGTCAGTATAGAGACAAAGTAGAGTCGCAATTCAACGGCTCAAACACGAGACGTATGTGACAGGGTCTACAGTCAATCACGGATTACAAAAGGAAAACCAGGCCCGTCGCGGACATCGACGTCTTGCTCCCAGACAAATTAAACAACTTCTTTGCTTGTTTTGACGACAATACAGTGCCACTGACATGGCCCACTACCAAAGCCTGTGGGCTCTCCTTCACTGTGGCCAGTGTGATTTAAAACATATAAAGGTGTTAACCCTCGCAAGGCTGCCGGCCCAGACAGCATCCCCAGCCGCTTCCTCAGAGCATGCGCAGACCAGCTGACTGGTGTGTTTACGCACATATTCAGTCAATCCCTATCCCAGTCTGCTGTGCCCACATGCCTTGCAGATGGCCACCATTGTTCCTGTTCCAAAGAAAGGTAACTGAACTAAATGACTCTCGCCCCGTAGCACTCACTTCTGTCATCATGAAGTGCTTTGAGAGGCTAGTCAAGGACCATATCACCTCCACTCTACCTGACACCCTAGACCCACTCCAATTTGATTACCGCCCCAATAGGTCCACAGACGACACAATTGCTATCACACTGCACACTTCCCTATCCCATCTGGACAAGAGGAATACCTATGTAAGTATGCTGTTCATTGACTACAGCTCAGCATTTAACAACATAGTACCCTCCAAACTCGTCATTAAGCTTGAGACCCTGGGTCCTGGGTCATTAAGCTCGAGACCCCCGCCCTGTGCAACTGGGTCCTGGACTTTCTGATCGGCCAGCCCCAGGTGGTGAGGGTAGGAAACAACATCTCCACCTCGCTGATCCTCAACACTGGGGTCCCACAAGGGTGCGTTCTCAGCCCTCTCCTGTACTCCCTGCTCACCCATGACTGCATGGCCATGCAGGCCTCCAACTTGATCATCATGTTTGTAGATAACACTACAGTGGTAGGCTTTATTACCAACAACGACGAGACAGCCTACAGGGAGGAGGTGAGGGCCCTCAGAGTGTGGTGTCAGGAAAACAACATTTCACTCAACGTCAACAAAACAAAGGAGATGATCGTGGACTTCAGGAAACAGCAGAGTGAGCATCCCCCTATCCACATCAATGGGACGGTAGTGGAGAAGGTGGAAAGTTTTAAGTTCCTTGGCGTACACATCACAGACAAACTGAAATGTTCCACCCACACAGACAGCCAGGTGAAGAAGGCGCAACAGAGCCTCTTCAACCTCAGGAGGCTAAAGAAATTTGGCTTGTCACCTAAAACATTTTTACAGATGTACAATTGAAAGCATCCTGTCGAGCTGTATCACTGCCTGGTACGGCAACTGCACTACCCGCAACCACAACGCTCTCCAGAGGGTGGCCAACGCATTACTGGGGGCACACTACCCTCCCTTCAGGACACCTAGAGCACCCGATGTCACAGGAAGGCCAAAAAGATCATCAAGGACATCAACTAATCTTTTCCACTGATCTCCAAGATGGCGTAGCAGTCGGACGTCTTGTCGTGTCGTGTCCCTTGTATATATCGTATATATCGTATTTTTTTAAACATATCTTTTAAAACATTTTGCTAACCCTCAACTTCCAAATACTCTCCTGCAACCCGCCTCACCCAATGTTGCTATTTTTTCGGAAGTATTTATATTTACTTCGGATCCGGATCCCCTCAACTGAAGCTAGCCAGCTAACTACCAGCTATCAGTCAGCAAACCATTGCTAGCGGTCTTCAGCTAACCGGTCATCAGCTAACCTTTAGCTCGGAAAGCTCTCGCCAGTTCGAACAACGCAACTCTATCCAGAGCATAACGGACCTATTATTATTTTTTATCCCAGGATTCCCACCGGATTCCCACCGCAAACGGAACATTTTCAACTGGATCTTCACAACTAGCTAACTAGCTAACCGCAACCCCGGATGATTACTCCTGGCTAGCGTTTCCACCCACTTAGCTTGAAGCTAGCCCGGCCAGAGCTCCTGTGCTACCACCGAAGCATACTCCTGGGCTACAATATCCGGACCCACGACCGGTCTATCGATGTCACCGCATGAAGAGGCATAAACAGACTCACCCCATCGTGACGCCCCCCAAAGGCTAACTTTCTAGCCCTTGCTATCTCCTTGCTTGCTAATTCGGCCTGCTAACTGCTAGCTTGTTTAGCCCCGGCCTACTAAATGTTAGCTTGTTAGCACAGGCCTGCTAACCGTCTGAATCGACGCGTCCCAAACACTCACTGGACACATATTTACTTTCAATCTCTTTTCGATTTTTATTTGTTTATACCTTCCAGTAACCTGCCTCACCCAATGTGATACGGAATCGCTATTATTTTTAATTTTTAGAACACACTCAAGAACCTCCAGAAGCTAACCAGCTAACTAGCTACAAGCTATTTAGTCATTGTACTCGCCAGTCCAGCTTCCCTGCCCCATCCACCGCTGCCCCCTGGACACTGATCACTTGGCTACATAGCTGATGCATGCTGGACTGTCCATTAATCACAGTATTCCATTCTGCTTGTTTATGTTTTACCTGTCGGCCCCAGCCGCACTCAGGCTCTGTGTGTAGTTAATCCGACCCTCCCTGCCTAGTCAACGCCATTTTACCTGCTGTTGTTGTGCTAGCAGATTAGCTGTTGTTGTCTCACCTACTGTTTTAGCTACTGTTTTAGCTAGCTCTCCCAATTCAACACCTGTGATTACTGTATGCCTCGCTGTATGTCTCTCTCAAATGTCAATATGTCTCTCAAATGTCAATATGCCTTGTATACTGTTGTTCAGGTTAGTTATAATTGTTTTAGTTTACAATGGAGCCCCTAGTTCCACTCTTCATACCCCTGATACCTCCTTTGTCCCACCTCCCACACATGCGGTGACCTCACCCATTACAACCAGCATGTCCAGAGATACAACCTCTCTCATCATCACCCAGTGCCTGGGCTTACCTCCGCTGCACCCGCACCCCACCATACCCCTGTCTGCGCATTATGCCCTGAATATATTCTACCATGCCCAGAAATCTGCTCCTTTTATTCTCTGTCCCCAACGCTCTAGGCGACCAGTTTTGACAGCCTTTAGCCACACCCTCATTCTACTCCTCCTCTGTTCCGTGGGTGATGTGGAGGTAAACCCAGGCCCTGCATGTCCCCAGGCACCCTCATTTGTTGACTTCTGTGATCGAAAAAGCCTTGGTTTCATGCATGTCAACATCAGAAGCCTCCTCCCTAAGTTTGTTTTACTCACTGCTTTAGCACACTCTGCTAACCCTGATGTCCTTGCCGTGTCTGAATCCTGGCTCAGGAAGGCCACCAAAAATTCTGAGATTTCCATACCCAACTATAACATTTTCCGTCAAGATAGAACTGCCAAAGGGGGAGGAGTTGCAGTTTACTGCAGAGATAGCCTGCAAAGTAATGTCATACTTTCCAGGTCCATACCCAAACAGTTCGAACTACTAATTTTGAAAATTACTCTCTCCAGAAATAAGTCTCTCACTGTTGCCGCCTGCTACCGACCCCCCTCAGCTCCCAGCTGTGCCCTGGACACCATTTGTGAATCGATCGCCCCCCATCTAGCTTCAGAGTTTGTTCTGTTAGGTGACCTAAACTGGGATATGTTAACACCCCGGCAGTCCTACAATCTAAGCTAGATGCCCTCAATCTCACACAAATCATCAAGGAACCCACCAGGTACAACCCTAAATCTGTAAACAAGGGCACCCTCATAGACGTCATCCTGACCAACTGGCCCTCCAAATACACCTTTGCTGTCTTCAACCTGGATCTCAGAGATCACTGCCTCATTGCCTGTATCCGCTACGGAGCCGCAGTCAAACGACCACCCCTCATCACTGTGAAACGCTCCCTAAAACACTTCTGTGAGCAGGCCTTTCTAATCGACCTGGCCCGGGTATACATTGACATCATCCCGTCAGTTGAGGATGCCTGGTCATTCTTTAAAAGTAACTTCCTCACCATTTTAGATAAGCATGCTCCGTTCAAAAAAATGCAGAACTAAGAACAGATATAGCCCTTGGTTCACTCCAGACCTGACTGCCCTCGACCCCGCGATATGCAACTGTTCAGGGAAGTCAGCTTCTTCAAGCAGCTTCTTCAGGCAGAAGTTTGCATCCTGTAGCTCCAACTCCAAAAAGTTCTGGGACACTGTGAAGTCCATGGAGAACAAGAGCACCTCCTCCCAGCTGCCCACTGCACTGAGGCTAGGTAACACGGTCACCACCGATAAATCCATGATTATCGAAAACTTCAACAAGCATTTCTCAACAGCTGGCCATGCCTTCCACCTGGCTACTCCAACCTCGGCCAACAGCTCCGCCCCCCCCGCAGCTACTCGCCCAAGCCTCTCCAGGTTCTCCTTTACCCAAATCCAGATAGCAGATGTTCTGAAAGAGCTGCAAAACCTGGACCCGTACAAATCAGCTGGGCTTGACAATCTGGACCCTCTATTTCTGAAACTATCCGCCGCCATTGTCGCAACCCCTATTACCAGCCTGTTCAACCTCTCTTTCATATCGTCTGAGATCCCCAAGGATTGGAAAGCTGCCGCAGTCATCCCCCTCTTCAAAGGGGGAGACACCCTGGACCCAAACTGTTACAGACCTATATCCATCCTGTCCTGCCTATCTAAGGTCTTCGAAAGCCAAGTCAACAAACAGGTCACTGACCATCTCGAATCCTACCGTACCTTCTCCGCTGTGCAATCTGGTTTCCGAGCCGGTCATGGGTGCACCTCAGCCACGCTCAAGGTACTAAACGATATCATAACCGCCATCGATAAAAGACAGTACTGTGCAGCCGTCTTCATCGACCTTGCCAAGGCTTTCGACTCTGTCAATCACCATATTCTTATCGGCAGACTCAGTAGCCTCGGTTTTTCGGATGACTGCCTTGCCTGGTTCACCAATTACTTTGCAGACATAGTTCAGTGTGTCAAATCGGAGGGCGTGCTGTCCGGTCCTCTGGCAGTCTCTATGGGGGTGCCACAGGGTTCAATCCTCGGGCCGACTCTTTTCTCTGTATATATCAATGATGTTGCTCTTTCTGCGGGCGATTCCCTGATCCACCTCTACGCAGACGACACCATTCTATATACTTCCGGCCCGTCCTTGGACACTGTGCTATCTAACCTCCAAACGAGCTTCAATGCCATACAACACTCCTTCCGTGGCCTCCAACTGCTCTTAAACGCTAGTAAAACCAAATGCATGCTTTTCAACCGTTCGCTGCCTGCACCCGCACGCCTGACCAGCATCACCACCCTGGATGGTTCCGACCTTGAATATGTGGACATCTATAAGTACCTAGGTGTCTGGCTAGACTGTAAACTCTCCTTCCAGACTCATATCAAACATCTCCAATCGAAAATCAAATCAAGAGTCGGCTTTCTATTCCGCAACAAAGCCTCCTCCACTCACACCACCAAACTTACCCTAGTAAAACTGACTATCCTACCGATCCTCGACTTCGGCGATGTCATCTACAAAATTGCTTCCAACACTCTACTCAGCAAACTGGATGCAGTTTATCACAGTGCCATCCGTTTTGTCACTAAAGCACCTTATACCACCCACCACTGCGACTTGTATGCTCTAGTCGGCTGGCCCTCGCTACATATTCATTGCCAGACCCACTGGCTCCAGGTCATCTACAAGTCCATGCTAGGTAAAGCTCCACCTTATCTCAGTTCACTGGTCACGATGGCAACACCCATCCGTAGCACGCGCTCCAGCAGGTGTATCTCACTGATCATCCCTAAAGCCAACACCTCATTTGGCCGCCTTTCGTTCCAGTTCTCTGCTGCCTGTGACTGGAACGAATTGCAAAAATCTCTGAAGTTGGAGACTTTTATCTCCCTCACCAACTTCAAACATCTGCTATCTGAGCAGCTAACCGATCGCTGCAGCTGTACATAGTCTATCGGTAAATAGCCCACCCATTTTTACCTACCTCATCCCCATACTGTTTTTATTTATTTACTTTTCTGCTCTTTTGCACACCAATATCTCTACCTGTACATGACCATCTGATCATGTATCACCCCAGTGTTAATTTGCAAAATTGTAATCATTCGCCTACCTCCTCATGCCTTTTGCACACAATGTATATAGACTCTCTTTTTTTCTACTGTGTTATTGACTTGTTAATTGTTTACTCCATGTGTAACTCTGTGTTGTCTGTTCACACTGCTATGCTTTATCTTGGCCAGGTCGCAGTTGCAAATGAGAACTTGTTCTCAACTAGCCTACCTGGTTCAATAAAGGTGTTCTCAACTAGCCTACCTGGTTCAATAAAGGTGTTCTCAACTAGCCTACCTGGTTCAATAAAGGTGAAATAAAAAAGAATATATATTTAAAAAAACTACCCGAGTCACTGCCTGTTCACCCCGCTATCATCCAGAAGGCGAGGTCAGTACAGGTGCATCAAAGCTGGAACCGAGAGACTGAAAAACAGCTTATATCTCAATGCCATCAGACTGTTAAACAGCCATCAAGAGCACATTAGAGGCTGCTGCCTATAGGCATAGACTAGGAATCACTGGCCACTTTAAGGAATGGAATACTAGTCACTTTAATAATGTTTACATATCTGTCATTACTCATCTCATATGTATATACTGTATTCTATACTATTCTACGGTGTCTTAGTCACTTAATAATGTTTACATACTTTGCATTACTCATCTCATATGTATACACTGTATTCTATACTATTCTACGGTATCTTAGTCACTTAATGTTTACATCTGGCATTACTCATCTCATGTGTATATACTGTTTTCTATACTATTCTATGGTATCTCATTCACTTAATAATATTTACATATCTTGCATTACTCATCTCATATGTTTATACTGTATTCTATACTATTCTACTGTATTCTATACTATTCTACGGTATCTTAGTCACTTAATAATATTTACATATTCTATACTATTCTACTGTATTCTATAATATTCTACTGTATTCTATACTATTCTACTGTATTCTATAATATTCTACTGTATTCTATACTATTCTACTGTATTCTATAATATTCTACTGTATTCTATACTATTCTACTGTATTCTATACTATTATACTGTTCTCTATAATATTCTGTATTCTATACTATTCTACTGTTCTCTATACTATTCTACTGTATTCTATACTATTCTACTGTATTCTATACTATTCTACTGTATCTTAGTCCGTTCCGCTCTGACATCGCTCGTCCATATGTATATAGTCTCAATTCATTCCTACTTAGATTTGTGTGTATTGGGTATATGTTGTGTAATTTGTTAGATATTACTTGTTAGATATTACTGCACTGTCGGAGCTAGAAGCACAAGCATTTCGCTACACCCGTATTAACATCTGCTAACCACGTGTATGTGATCAATAACATGTTATTTGATCATGTTTGCAAGTATGGGCTCCCAGTAAATAGGAAAATAAAACTTGACGCCAATGAGTGAAGTAAACAATTACTTTTTATTGATAAGTTTCTCAGAAGAGTCTCTTTTCAGTGTGTAAGAATCATTGTTATTCCTTCCTTGTTGTTATTATTATTATTAAATCAATAATAGTGATTTGGTACATTATGACATCCAGTACTGAACGAGCCTCTTCACAGTGACATGAATCAATCCGCTTCTACGCTTTTTGGGATCTAGAACAGCAATATCTCTGCATCAAAACAAAACCAATAACAGTGGAAAACAACAAACTGGGGATTGATATTGTAGATATTGGGATAATAGATATGATTAGAGTCACACAACTCTAGAGTAGGTAATACCAGCTAAAGGTTAGCACATTACAAGCCACTTCCTCAATAGAAATGTAAAACGGGATATTCTGAACAATATTCTACTGTGCTGCTGCTGCATTAAGGTAAGTCTATACACTGTACATCCAGATATATTTCCAAAAAACAGGTTTCACAGTTTTAAAGACTTCATTTAAATTAGAAATTGTTTAAAAAAAAACTCTTTCTTACATAAACTATTATTTTGGAGTGTGACTATTATTTGCTCTGGGAGCAAATGTTTAAATGAATACAAAAACATATTGAACATTTCTTACATATTTTACAAAATAAAATAAACGTAAAGTCCTCTTCGATAAA
This sequence comes from Oncorhynchus kisutch, assembly GCF_002021735.2. Lineage (NCBI taxonomy): Eukaryota > Metazoa > Chordata > Actinopteri > Salmoniformes > Salmonidae > Oncorhynchus > Oncorhynchus kisutch. The sequence continues at coordinate 53,934,668 of NC_034192.2, read as the reverse complement.
CTAGTGACTCCCTTCATGATTGTCATTTAGTACTACGAATAATAAATACATGTACAAATAATAAAATAATATAAAGAGCTTTTGATAATACTAGTTCTGTATGTATTCTGGACTAAGTGTATGGGAGGTGTTTCTACATTGTTTCTGTACAGAAGTGCCTTGGTGAAAGTTTCACAATTCTACTGCGACTGAAACATACACAACTACTGCTTCTACCGCTACTATACGTAACACCCTGAACTGTAGTATAGTAGTCTGAACTGTAGTATAGTAGTCTGAACTGTAGTATAGTAGTCTGAGCTGTAGTATAGTAGTCTGAGCTGTAGTGTAGTCGTCTGAACTGTAGTATAGTAGTCTGAACTGTAGTATAGTAGTCTGAACTGTAGTATAGTAGTCTGAGCTGTAGTATAGTAGTCTGAACTGTAGTGTAGTCGTCTGAACTGTATTATAGTAGTCTGAACGGTAGTATAGTAGTCTGAACGGTAGTATAGTAGTCTGAACGGTAGTATAGTAGTCTGAACTGTAGTATAGTAGTCTGAACTGTAGTATAGTAGTCTGAGCTGTAGTATAGTAGTCTGAACTGTAGTATAGTCGTCTGAACTGTAGTATAGTAGTCTGAACGGTAGTATAGTAGTCTGAACTGTAGTATAGTAGTCTGAACTGTAGTATAGTAGTCTGAACTGTAGTATAGTAGTCTGAACTGTAGTATAGTAGTCTGACACATATGGACACATTCTGATACATTTTCACAATATTTTTTTCCCCTCCAACTTTGTGTCTTTAAAGTTGTAGTTTTCTTTTGTTTGAAGTCTTTATGAGTTAAAGGATCTCAGTGGTGTGAGTATTGGTTGCTAGGATATGTTGCTGCAATAGCTGAGAACAGTTTTGTGGTGGAGAATGGGAGGCCTGAGACTGATGACAAGTAGTTTTACTCCGTGTAAGTGACGCTGCGGTGCTTGTTGCTGATCTTCTCTTCTGATCAGTGTTGTGATTCGCTGGGCCCTGTGGTGGCTCTGCCTCCCTATTGGTCCCTTTGATCTACAAGTTAATTTCAGGTGCAGGCCCTTACCAGAGCACCCAGCACAACACAGCGCCACCATCAGTTCAGAGTCTGTCATTACGCCCTCAAAGTCCCCAAAAATATTGGTGAAAATATCGATTTCTTTTTTAAAAACGGGAATCTTAGTTATTAAGCAACAGTTTGTTTTTCAAGGTTCATGAGTGCCTTTCTCCACAGTTTGTTTTCAACAACAAATAAAATAAACTTCTGTCTAAATGTTAGATGTTTTGCCCTTGGCAATAAAAGTAACAACAAAAAAAGTTTTCTAGTATATTCTTCTTTTCAAAAGTCCCTGCAGCGTTCAGTGAGAAACCCCATTTGTTGGTTTATTTTCTGCGGGGTTGGAGAGGAAAGGGGGAGAAGGTAGGGGGAGCGAAGAGAGGAAGGAACTAGTAACTAGGGTGAGAAGATGAAAGGGATGAGGAGGAGAAGGGGAGGAGAGTCAGTGAGAGAGAAAGAGTCAGCCAGTCCTCCATCCCAGTCCAGGTGGGCTGTTACCTCTTGCCCATCTCGTTCTGTCTCAGGAACTGGATGTTGGTGCTGCTGTCAGCCAGTTCTGGGTACTGTTCCACAGGTAGAACATAATACCCATCATACCCCTGTACCCTCCCCGCGGTCAGCAGCTGCTGCTTCTCTCCCTCCGTCCACAGCCGGCTCCCCTCCTTCCCATCCTTGGCCCTCTGCCGCTCCCTCAGCCAGGCCCCAGCCAGGGCCCTCTGCCGGGCTAGTTCCAGCAGCCTCACCCTCTCCTCATCCACCACGTCCAGCGCTAGCCCATACCGCACGCTGAGGGCTAACGACGGCACCGTAAACTCCACCGTGGCGCCGCGCCGCGACCTCCCGCTCACAGTCACGTTGATCCCGCTCTCCAGCGCCTTGCGTCCGTTGGTCAGCCCCAGCGCCAGTAAATCACTATCGGCCGAACCGACTTTAACGAAGAAGTGACAGTCATGTCCGGCCTGCGTGTAGTGCGTTCCATCCAGGTAGATGGCGCCATTGAGGACTAAGGACACTTTCCGGCTGTCGTCGGTTGCCATGGAGCTAACTGCCGCCACCACACGTCCTTCCTTCAGCGCTAGCATCACTCCCCGGCCGATGATGGGCGTTGATGTGCCGAACCAGTGTCCGGGCTTGTCGCGGCGGTCGCGGGGGTCCTTGTTAAGGAGCCGTCCCTCCAGGGCCATGAAGGCCTGGTTGTGGCGCTCCGCTGCCTGCTGCACCCCCGTTATCAGCTACAGGAGAGACAGGGGTAGAAGAGAGGTTAAAGGTCACTGGTCAACCAGAAGAATGCAGACGAGGATACACTTATACTGTTTGGTTTACAGCTATTCTCATCTATTAATGTCCAGATTTCATTGTAATCATTGTAGGTTCATATTAGTGATCCCACAGTATCTTCAATGTCTCATCCGGCTCTGAGAGAAAGAGAGAGGACCATTTCTCTGTAATAGCAGGCCTCATTTAGCTCGCAGATAGTATGTTTCGGATTCTGGTTAACATAGAATCAGTACAATGGAACTGTAGGCTGTCCCAGGCCTTCTCACCTGTCCGTTTTCACAGTCCTTGCTGGCCTGCAGCTCATAGGGAGGATCCACGAAGTAGAGGGTGTGACGGGGGAACCCTGGAATGATGTTACTGAGCTGGAAACCAAACATCACCAGCCAACTCTTCACGTCTTTGGAACAAAGACAACACAGTAAAAAAATAGTTTTAATACAGCTAGCAAGTCATAGAAATATTATAAAATGTTAAGAAGTTTGAAAATGCTATAATAATTTGCAGACTTTTAGGGAACATATTTTAAGTGCAGTAAAATATTGTATCAATTTTTTGGGATGTTCTTCGAATCTAAATGACAAAAAAACAAAGAGAACTACAGTACACAGTGACGATGATAACAATAACAATAACAATGCATGTGTTTTATAAAGCGCTTTCAAGGATCCAAAGACGCTCTACCTGTGACGTAGTTCTTGATGTCCAACACGTCGCTGAGGGGGTTGTTGTTCTTGAACATATACAGGTTGAAGGGTGCAGGGTCCTTGCCGATCTTGGGCCAGCTGGCATAGTCTGGCGAGGTCCAGCGACCTGCCAGGACGTCATAGTCCCTCTGGGTGAAGTGGACCAGATTGGTCAGGGTGTCATAGAGACCACCATGGAACCCAACCACCAGCTGGAACTCTGGGTTAGAGTCCAGGTACATCTCCCCGTACGCTGTGTACTGTACCTGGAGGTCACAACAAACACAGACGCATGTTTCACTTCAATTCACTACAACGTTATCCCCTCTGGGGCAATTAGGAAAGACAAAGTTGGTTTATTTGATCAGTTTTTGTATTTTGAATTTGAACAATCAAATGTACCTCTCTGGACATCAAGTACCAATTTATATTTTCTTATCTTAACACGTAGATAACGGGCCTTGAGATATTTAACAATCATGCAGCAAAAATAATCATCATTAATAGTATTTTTATTACTGTCATCCTGATTACCTGTTTGATCATCTGTCCGTTGCTGCTGAAGACAGCCAGTGGTGTTCCTGTGTTGTCTGAGGCGATGTAATACTCCTCTCCACTACTCACCTCCATAGCAAACAGATGACCCTGAAGGAAGCAGTACGGGCTTTACATCATAACTCACAGACAGTCACCATAACTCACAGTCACTTCATCATAACTCACAGAAAGTCACCATAACTCACAGTCACTTCACCATAACTCACAGACAGTCACTTCACCATAACTCACAGACAGTCACCATAACTCACAGACAGTCACTTCACCATAACTCACAGACAGTCACCATAACTCACAGACAGTCACGTCACCATAACTCACAGAGTCACGTCACCATAACTCGCAGACAGTCACGTCACCCATAACTCACAGACAGACACATCACCATAACTCACAGACAGTCAAGTCACCCATAACTCACAGACAGTCAAGTCACCATAACTCACAGACAGTCACGTCACCCATAACTCACAGAGAGTCACGTCACCATAACTCACAGACAGTCACGTCCAGTGCTTAACTTGAGTCAGATCCTGCCAGAACAGGATCCAGCACCTTTTCATTTTGGATTGTTTTGTTCCTAAATCTATTTGGCCGGATCCGGTACCTCTCCTGGCATGAAAAATAATGTAAACTTTTTGCATGTAAACATTCTAATAAAAGTGATCAAAGTTTATTTGAGTTGCATCTTTATTAATTATCCTGCCCCCACAAAACAAATGCAATGTGAAACAGTTGATTTTGAGCCCGGGCCTAATATTCTAAGAGTTGATTTGGGTTGGTCCGGCCTGGATTTATGGTTGCGCAACATTGTAATCTATGTTCCAGACCAACGCGTGGCCTTGTCTGTGTGAGAAGTGCACCAGTATCTCTCACATAAGTAGTGTGGTGTACCACGGACAAGCCACCAGGGGAGACCAGGGGAGACTCTACATTACGCATCTGTGGCTCCCTCTGCTGGATGTGCCAGGTCTCGACGGGTCCTCCGGGCCAGGACTAATTCAGGCTGATTTGAGGCTGGTGAGTAACCAAGGGGCTGATTGATCACCAGCCGTACGGGGCCCATAAAGCTGCCAGGAGGGCAGCACACGGGAGGGTTGGAGGTAGTAAGAGGTTGCTACTGGATAGATGTCCTCACGATCTACTAGAACCAAGAGGCTCAGTGTTTAACCCCAGAGGAGACAGCTTTACCCGGAGCCCAGAATGCTGTAATCCAGAAGAGGTCACCTGGAGGAGACAGCTTTACCCGGAGCCCAGAATGCGGTAATCCAGAAGAGGTCTCCTGGAGGAGACCGGTTTCTTTTGTTTTTCTTTACTGTTTTAAATAAATACCCTTGAATCCGAGGTATCACACTTGTGTCTGATCTGTGTAAACGTTTAGATCAAACACCCTGGTCTGCCACAATTGGTGGAGAATGAGGGCAAATCTGGCAACGTGGTCAGACCAGGGTTGACGTTTAGGTAGTATCAGCATTGATGAGTTGATAGCTCGTTCAGGCCCAACAAGCGCCACAGGACATTCAGGAACGAACGGTGGAAGAACAGTGTCTACAGAATGTCTGCATGCTTGAGGAAATCAGGAAGTTGTGAGGAGAAACACAGACGGAATCACAACCCAATCAGTTTTATAATCAAGCTAATGGAGGATGACGACGTCGAGACCTACCTTTGCATGTTAGAATGGACAGCACTATGGTAAGGATTGTCCAAGGCGAAGTGGGCAAGTCTGCTGGCCCCGTTCCTGTCCAGAGACGCCCAAAAGGTGTATTATTACCTCAACACCGAACAGGCGGCTAACTACGACTGTATCAAGAGGGAGGTACTCAGCCGACACCGGTACAGCCTAGCCCGTCGGGCCCAACTTGTCCACAACTGGAGGTTCATGGCCGAATATTCCTCCTGAGCACAGATGAGCGACCTACTGCGCATCACCTGGGCTCCTAACCGACGTAGCCATCCTCCCCGGGTCATGGATCACTTCTTACAGGCGCTACCTCACGACATGAAGAGGGCGGCGAGCCTGCACGCACCCCAGACCTTGGAGGACTTCCTGGGAGCCGCACCAGAATACCGAGGCCCTGCTGAAGGGGATGCAGGCCAAATCCAGGAGCTGTCGGAGGACATGGAAGGACGACCCCACCACCGTACAATCCGACAGTCAGCTGGGCTAAAGGACTGCAGACCCACGGAGAGACAGCCAGGGGAGAAGACTAAAGGAGGTGTTTTGAGTGTAGCGCCAGGGGTCACCTTGCATGACATTTCCCGGGTCGAGAGGAGTTGAGGCCCTGGAGACGAGTCGGGCAATGCAGTAAACTACTTCACCTCCTGGACCCACAGCGAACCACCAGCACCCATGGTCCCTGTGAAAGTCGACAGTCGTTACACCCAGGCTCTGTTGGATTCCGGGAGTGTGGTAACGCTCGTACAAGCACACCTGCTGGCCCATCCGACTGACCGTGGTGAGGAGATGTCCATCTCCTGTGTCCATGGTGAAACCAAGAGGTATTCGACCAGGCAGCCCACCATCGTAATGCCACAAGGGAGCTGCCAGATGGTGGTGGGTGCCGTACCTGAGTTGCCGGTACCCCTCCTTGTGGGACGAGATTGTCCGATGTTCACAGCACTGTGGAGGCATGAGCTGGGAAAAAAAGTAAGAGCCAGCAACCGACGAGAGCAGGGATGGACCGTCGCCTGCGTGGCCCGGGAGCATGCAGTTGCCAACCGTGTGTCTACGGACCCAGAGTCGGGGTCCGAGGGGGCGCCAGAACCATCCATACCCGGTGAACAACCGGAGGAGGAGCCCCTCCTCGATTTTGAGGGACCCGGCGAGACAACTGCCCTGAGTCCTCTGAGGGGACAGTTTGGACTGCCCAGTGGGACCGTTTAGTGGGAAGTGATAGCAGTGGCTGGCCAGCTTCTTCCGGCGATACCCCCATTTCCAAATAAAAAATAACCTGTTGTATCATGAGTCGCACAAAAAGGGGGAAGTCCGAGAGGTTCTGTTGCTGCCCCGTCGGTACTTCGGAACCATTATTCAGCTGGCCCATACCAATTTGTTGGGGGCGCACCTGGGAATGGAGAAGACCTGGGAAAGGATCCCCGCCCGGTTTCGCTGTTCCGGGATGAGGCACGCCATGGTAGTCTATTGCAGCAGCCGCCCGGAGTGTCAAATCACCGCCCCAAAAGCACACTTCCGGAACCTGCTGGTTCCCCTACTGATCATTGGAGTGCTGTTTGAACGCATCAACATGGACAGTGGGCCCCCTGGTAAAAACATTCCGGTATATCCTGGTTATAATAGATTATGCCACCCGATATCCCGAAGCAATTCCCGCTTCTCTTTTTCTGTTGTGCATAGGTCAGGGGCGAAGCATGGGAAAGCGGATACCCTATCGAGAAGGGAGACGTACATCGCACTGACGACCGCCCCCTCCCCGACAGGGCTAACGTCTTGATCAAACCCTCTGGTCTGCCACACTAGAACGAGGAACTGCAACATCCCTGATAAATTGAAATACAAAAACAAAAAACACCACGCAGACAAAACAAGCCTTTCGCAATATTTCAAATACAATCGAGGGAAAACACAGGTTGGAAAGCAAATGGCTCCTGCAGAAAAGACTGTGCTTTAGACCACCAAAATATTTGATCAACTTCCAAATACTGTTTTACAAAAGAGAGAGAAAGAAAGGCTTTTGGCACGAGTGCATCGACAATCACCCGTGAGTGAGCTGCACATCATTGGGTGAGTCAGTGAAACTGGAAAGCATTTTTAGGACTATAATTTCATCCTCATATTGTAGCCTACAATATATGTGTCTCCACACACCTAGGACTAGGCTATTGATGGATTCAAGACAAGGTCGTTTTTGCCAGTGTCAAAGTAGCCTGCCATTTTGATCATTTGTTAGTTATTAAAAAATATTCTGCTACAGTCTCCAGTCATCTAAAATGAAGTAGATTTGTATGAAATGTGTTTATAAAAGGCCAAAATTTTTCTGGACCGTGAGCTACTAAAAATGTCTCCCATGTGTGCAACTTCTGTAAGTGCCTCTATTCTACTGATCTATGCCACTACGCAAATGTGATGATATGCATGCAATCATTTAATATGAAGGTGATTTATTTTTCTCATGCGTTCTGGTACCTCAGAACTCCCCAGGTCACCCCCCTCTAGTGCTCACTTTTTGTTTCCGGCACCTCACGATTGACAAATTAAGCCCTGGTCACATCACCATAACTCACAGTCACTTCACCATAACGTAATGATAGCATCACAAAAACGTGGTTATATCACAACAATAACAAAGTCATAACACAATCACCATGAACAGTATTTATCACATGTAGTCTGTAGATGAACACACTTTTCTCTAATAATCCGGTAGCCTACCTGCAAGTCATAGTACAGTGAAGCGATATCTGAGCTGGAGTGGTTAAATATATGTGTGACTCTTGCCGGGTGGTTCAGATCAGCGTAGAAGAACTGGAGGTGTTGTCCCAGACTGGTCCTAGTGGACACTCTCCTTCCCAGTCCGTCATAGCGGTACTGGATGCTCCAGCCTCCCGGTAGCTTGCTATATGCTCTGAGGAGCTGGCCCTTGGAGTTGTAGTCGAAGACATCCGAGCCTCGCTGGCTCAGGAAGCCATCCTCATCCAGATGGTACTGCACGTCGCCCAGGCGCGTGATGCGGTCTCGGAGGTCGTAGCGGAGTGGCGTGAGGCGGGCGCTGTTCCCGGGGTTGAGGAGGTGCAGGTTACCGTTCAGGTCGTAGCTGTAGCGCCACGTGGACCAGTCATTCACCTGGAGGCAGAGACAATGAAAATTTTAGGAAGTGGTCTGTAGTAATCTTCTAGGATTGTGATTTGGTGCTCAACTACTGCAGGACTAGTATCTCACTGGTAAGGTCAAATCTCCTACCTTCACCCCGCTGAGCTGTCCGTCCCCGTCATACTCATAGCGGTACTGTGTTGTGTTGGCGTATGGTCCTATCTTCAGCTCTCTCTTCACCACGCGTCCCATACTGTCATACTGCACCGTCATCCAGTACATCAGGGACCTGAAGATCTCGTACTGCACCTCCTTGATGCGCCCGTGGGTGTCGAAGTGCTTGCTGAGGGTCATCACAGCCGTGGTTATGATCTGGTTGATGTCATAGTAGATCACGCCAAACTTCCCAAAGTGTTCCACCTGTAGCCAAGATAAGAGTTAAGAGTTAAGTCAAATATTGTACAGAGGGTCTAGGTCTCACTTTAATCCAGTATAGTTAATTTATGCTCAATCTATCAACTGTAACTGCCATCCTGCAAGGGGTTTGGTTGTGGCTGGAGTTAGGGTTGAGGTTGAAGCTAGGGTTAGGGGTTTTATTTTATTTCACCTTTATTTAACTAGGCAAGTCAGTAAAGAACAAATTCTTACTTACAATGACGGCCTACCCTGGCCAAACCTTAACCCCAACGACGCTGGGTCAATTGTGCGCCGCCCTATGGGACTCCCATTCACAGACGGTTGTGATATAGACTGGAATCGAACCAGGGTCTGTAGTGATGCCTCTAGCACTGAGATGCAGCGCCTTAGACCGCTGCGCCACTCGGGAGCACCACAAAAAAAGGATTGAGGCTGGAGCTGGAGCTAGTGTTAGGGTTCAGGCTGGAGCTAGTGTTAGGGTTCAGGGTTGAGGCTGGAGCTAGTGTTAGGGTTGAGGCTGGAGCTAGTGTTAGGGGTGAGGCTGGAGCTGGAGCTAGTGTTAGGGTTCAGGCTGGAGCTGGAGCTAGTGTTAGGGTTCAGGCTGGAGCTGGAGCTAGTGTTAGGGTTCAGGCTGGAGCTGGAGTTAGGGTTCAGGCTGGAGCTGGAGCTAGTGTTAGGGTTCAGGCTGGAGCTGGAGCTATTGTTAGGGTTCAGGCTGAAGGTGGAGCTAGTGTTAGGGTTCAGGCTGGAGCTGGAGCTAGTGTTCGGGTTCAGGCTGGAGCTGGAGCTAGTGTTCGGGTTCAGGCTGGAGCTGGAGCTAGTGTTAGGGTTCAGATTGGAGCTGGAGCTAGTGTCAGGGTTGAGGCTGGAGGTAGTGTTAGGGTTGAGGCTGGAGCTAGTGTTAGGGTTGAGGCTGGAGCTAGGGTTAGGGTTGAGGCTGGAGCTAGTGTTAGGGTTGAGGCTGGAGCTAGTGTTAGGGTTGAGGGTTGAGGCTGAAGCTAGTGTTAGGGTTGAGGCTGGAGCTGGTGTTAGGGTTGAGGGTGGACCTAGTGTTAGGGTTGAAGCTGGAGCTGGAGCTAGTGTCAGGGTTGAGACTGGAGCTAGTGTTAGGGTTGAAGCTGGAGCTGGAGCAGGTGTCAGGATAGAGGCTGGAGCTGGAGCTAGTGTCAGGGTTGAGGCTGGAGCTAGTGTTAGGGTTGAGACTGGAGCTGGAGCTAGTGTTTGGCTTGAGGCTGGAGCTAGTGTTAGGGTTCAGGCTGGAGCTGGAGCTAGTGTCAGGGTTCAGGCTGGAGATGGAGCTAGTGTTAGGGTTCAGGCTGGAGCTGGAGCTAGTGTTAGGGTTCAGATTGGAGCTGGAGCTAGTGTTAGGGTTGAGGCTGGAGCTGGTGTTAGGGTTGAGGGTGGAACTAGTGTTAGGGTTGAAGCTGGAGCTGGAGCTAGTGTCAGGGTTGAGACTGGAGCTAGTGTTAGGGTTGAAGCTGGAGATAGTGTTAGGGTTGAGTGTGGAGCTAGTGTTAGGGTTGAGGCTGGAGCTAGTGTTAGGGGTGAGGCTGGAGCTGGAGCTAGTGTTAGGCTTCAGGCTGGAGCTGGAGCTAGTGTTAGGGTTCAGGCTGGAGCTGGAGCTAGTGTTAGGGTTCAGGCTGGAGCTGGAGCTAGTGTTAGGGTTCAGGCTGGAGCTGGAGCTAGTGTTAGGGTTCAGGCTGGAGCTGGAGCTAGTGTTAGGGTTCAGGCTGGAGCTGGAGCTAGTGTTAGGGTTCAGGCTGGAGCTGGAGCTAGTGTTAGGGTTCAGGCTGGAGCTGGAGCTAGTGTTAGGGTTCAGGCTGGAGCTGGAGCTAGTGTTAGGGTTCAGATTGGAGCTGGAGCTAGTGTTAGGGTTGTGGCTGGAGCTGGAGCTAGTGTCAGGGTTGAGGCTGGAGCTAGTGTTAGGGTTGAGGGTGGAGCTGGAGCTAATGTTAGGGTTGAGGCTGGTGCTGGAGCTAATGTCAGGATTGAGGCTGGAGCTGGAGCTAGTGTTAGGGTTGAGGCTGGAGCTGGTGTTAGGGTTGAGGGTGGAGCTAGTGTTAGGATTGAAGCTGGAGCTGGAGCTAGTGTCAGGGTTGAGGCTGGAGCTAGTGTTAAGGTTGAGGGTTGAGGCAGGAGCTGGTGTTAGGGTTGAGGATGGAGCTAGTGTTAGGGTTGAGGGTGGAGCTGGAGCTAATGTTAGGGTTGAGGCTGGTGCTGGAGCTAGTGTCAGGGTTGAGGCTGGAGCTGAAGCTAGTGTTAGGATTGAGGCTGGAGCTGGTGTTAGGGTTGAGGGTGGAGCTGGTGTTAGGGTTGAGGGTGGAGCTAGTGTTAGGATTGAAGCTGGAGCTGGAGCTAGTGTCAGGGTTGAGGCTGGAGCTAGTGTTAAGGTTGAGGGTTGAGGCAGGAGCTGGTGTTAGGGTTGAGGATGGAGCTAGTGTTAGGGTTGAGGGTGGAGCTGGAGCTAATGTTAGGGTTGAGGCTGGTGCTGGAGCTAGTGTCAGGGTTGAGGCTGGAGCTGAAGCTAGTGTTAGGCTTGAGGCTGGAGCTGGTGTTAGGGTTGAGGCAGGAGCTGGTGTTAGGGTTGAGGCTGGAGCTAGTGTTAGGGTTGAGGGTGGAGCTAGTGTTAGGGTTGAAGCTGGAGCTGGAGCTAGTGTCAGGGTTGAGGCTGGAGCTAGTGTTAGGGTTGAGGGTTGAGGCTGGAGCTAGGGGTAGGGTTGAGGCTGGAGCTAGCGTTAGGGTTGAGGATGGAGCTAGTGTTAGGGTTGAGGGTTGAGGCTGGAGCTAGTGTTAGGGTCGAGGCAGGAGCTGGTGTTAGGGTTGAGGGTGGAGCTAGTGTTAGGGTTAAAGCTGGAGCTGGAGCTAGTGTCAGGGTTGAGACTGGAGCTAGTGTTAGGGTTGAAGCTGGAGCTGGAGCTAGTGTCAGGGTTGAGGCTGGAGCTGGAGCTAGTGTCAGCGTTGAGGCTGGAGCTAGTGTTAGGGTTGAGGCTGGAGCTGGAGCTAGTGTTTGGCTTGAGGCTGGAGCTAGTGTTAGGGTTCAGGCTGGAGCTGGAGCTAGTGTTAGGGTTCAGGCTGGAGATGGAGCTAGTGTTAGGGTTCAGGCTGGAGCTGGAGCTAGTGTTAGGGTTCAGATTGGAGCTGGAGCTAGTGTTAGGGTTGAGGCTGGAGCTGGTGTTAGGGTTGAGGGTGGAGCTAGTGTTAGGGTTGAAGCTGGAGCTGGAGCTAGTGTCAGGGTTGAGACTGGAGCTAGTGTTAGGGTTGAAGCTGGAGCTGGAGCTAGTGTCAGGATTGAGGCTGGAGCTGGAGCTAGTGTTAGGGTTCAGGCTGGAGCTGGAGCTAGTGTTTGGTTTGAGGCTGGAGCTAGTGTTAGGGTTCAGGCTGGAGCTGGAGCTAGTGTCAGGGTTCAGGCTGGAGATGGAGCTAGTGTTAGGGTTCAGGCTGGAGCTGGAGCTAGTGTTAGGGTTCAGATTGGAGCTGGAGCTAGTGTTAGGGTTGAGGCTGGAGCTGGTGTTAGGGTTGAGGGTGGAACTAGTGTTAGGGTTCAAGCTGGAGCTGGAGCTAGTGTCAGGGTTGAGGCTGGAGCTAGTGTTAGGGTTGAGGCAGGAGCTGGTGTTAGGGTTGAGGATGGAGCTAGTGTTAGGGTTGAGGGTGGAGCTGGAGCTAATGTTAGGGTTGAGGCTGGTGCTGGAGCTAGTGTCAGGGTTGAGGCTGGAGCTGAAGCTAGTGTTAGGGTTGAGGCTGGAGCTGGTGTTAGGGTTGAGGCAGGAGCTGGTGTTAGGGTTGAGGCTGGAGCTAGTGTTAGGGTTGAGGGTGGAGCTAGTGTTAGGGTTGAAGCTGGAGCTGGAGCTAGTGTCAGGGTTGAGGCTGGAGCTAGTGTTAGGGTTGAGGGTTGAGGCTGGAGCTAGGGGTAGGGTTGAGGCAGGAGCTAGTGTTAGGGTTGAGGGTTGAGCTGGAGCTAATGTTAGGGTTGAGGCTGGTGCTGGAGCTAGTGTCAGGGTTGAGGCTGGAGCTGGAGCTAGTGTCAGGGTTGAGGCTGGAGCTGGTGTTAGGGTTGAGGGTGGAGCTAGTGTTAGGGTTGAAGCTGGAGCTGGAGCTAGTGTCAGGGTTGAGGCTGGAGCTAGTGTTAGGGTTGAGGGTTGAGGCTGGAGCTAGGGGTAGGGTTGAGGCTGGAGCTAGTGTTAGGGTTGAGGCTGGAGCTAGTGTTAGGGTTGAGGGTTGAGGCTGGAGCTAGTGTTAGGGTTGAGGCAGGAGCTGGTGTTAGGGTTGAGGGTGGAGCTAGTGTTAGGGTTGAAGCTGGAGCTGGAGCTAGTGTCAGGGTTGAGACTGGAGCTAGTGTTAGGGTTGAAGCTGGAGCTGGAGCTAGTGTCAGGGTTGAGGCTGGAGCTGGAGCTAGTGTCAGGGTTGAGGCTGGAGCTAGTGTTAGGGTTGAGGCTGGAGCTGGAGCTAGTGTTTGGCTTGAGGCTGGAGCTAGTGTTACGGTTCAGGCTGGAGCTGGAGCTAGTGTTAGGGTTCAGGCTGGAGATGGAGCTAGTGTTAGGGTTCAGGCTGGAGCTGGAGCTAGTGTTAGGGTTCAGATTGGAGCTGGAGCTAGTGTTAGGGTTGAGGCTGGAGCTGGTGTTAGGGTTGAGGGTGGAGCTAGTGTTAGGGTTGAAGCTGGAGCTGGAGCTAGTGTCAGGGTTGAGACTGGAGCTAGTGTTAGGGTTGAAGCGGGAGCTGGAGCTAGTGTCAGGGTTGAGGCTGGAGCTGGAGCTAGTGTTAGGGTTCAGGCTGGAGCTGGAGCTAGTGTTTGGCTTGAGGCTGGAGCTAGTGTTAGGGTTCAGGCTGGAGCTGGAGCTAGTGTCAGGGTTCAGGCTGGAGATGGAGCTAGTGTTAGGGTTCAGGCTGGAGCTGGAGCTAGTGTTAGGGTTCAGATTGGAGCTGGAACTAGTGTTAGGGTTGAGGCTGGAGCTGGTGTTAGGGTTGAGGGTGGAACTAGTGTTAGGGTTGAAGCTGGAGCTGGAGCTAGTGTCAGGGTTGAGACTGGAGCTAGTGTTAGGGTTGAAGCTGGAGCTAGTGTTAGGGTTGAGGGTGGAGCTAGTGTTAGGGTTGAGGCTGGAGCTAGTGTTAGGGGTGAGGCTGGAGCTGGAGCTAGTGTTAGGCTTCAGGCTGGAGCTGGAGCTAGTGTTAGGGTTCAGGCTGGAGCTGGAGCTAGTGTTAGGGTTCAGGCTGGAGCTGGAGCTAGTGTTAGGGTTCAGGCTGGAGCTGGAGCTAGTGTTAGGGTTCAGGCTGGAGCTGGAGCTAGTGTTAGGGTTCAGGCTGGAGCTGGAGCTAGTGTTAGGGTTCAGGCTGGAGCTGGAGCTAGTGTTAGGGTTCAGGCTGGAGCTGGAGCTAGTGTTAGGTTTCAGGCTGGAGCTGGAGCTAGTGTTAGGGTTCAGGCTGGAGCTGGAGCTAGTGTTAGGGTTCAGATTGGAGCTGGAGCTAGAGTTAGGGTTGTGGCTGGAGCTGGAGCTAGTGTCAAGGTTGAGGCTGGAGCTAGTGTTAGGGTTGAGGGTGGAGCTGGAGCTAATGTTAGGGTTGAGGCTGGTGCTGGAGCTAATGTCAGGGTTGAGGCTGGAGCTGGAGCAAGTGTTAGGGTTGAGGCTGGAGCTGGTGTTAGAGTTGAGGGTGGAGCTAGTGTTAGGGTTGAGGGTTGAGGCTGGAGCTAGTGTTAGGGTTGAGGCAGGAGCTGGTGTTAGGGTTGAGGGTGGAGCTAGTGTTAGGGTTGAGGGTGGAGCTGGAGCTAATGTTAGGGTTGAGGCTGGTGCTGGAGCTAGTGTCAGGGTTGAGGCTGGAGCTGAAGCTAGTGTTAGGGTTGAGGCTGGAGCTGGTGTTAGGGTTGAGGCAGGAGCTGGTGTTAGGGTTGAGGCTGGAGCTAGTGTTAGGGTTGAGGGTGGAGCTAGTGTTAGGGTTGAAGCTGGAGCTGGAGCTAGTGTCAGGGTTGAGGCTGGAGCTAGGGGTAGGGTTGAGGCAGGAGCTAGTGTTAGGGTTGAGGGCTGAGGCTGGAGCTAGTGTTAGGGTTGAGGCAGGAGCTGGTGTTAGGGTTGAGGCTGGAGCTAGTGTTAGGGTTGAGGGTGGAGCTGGAGCTAATGTTAGGGTTTAGGCTGGTGCTGGAGCTAGTGTCAGGGTTGAGGCTGGAGCTGGAGCTAGTGTTAGGGTTGAGGCTGGAGCAGGTGTTAGGGTTGAGGGTGGAGCTAGTGTTAGGGTTGAAGCTGGAGCTGGAGCTAGTGTCAGGGTTGAGGCTGGAGCTAGTGTTAGGGTTGAGGGTTGAGGCTGGAGCTAGGGGTAGGGTTGAGGCTGGAGCTAGTGTTAGGGTTGAGGCTAGAGCTAGTGTTAGGGTTGAGGGTTGAGGCTGGAGCTAGTGTTAGGGTTGAGGCAGGAGCTGGTGTTAGGGTTGAGGGTGGAGCTAGTGTTAGGGTTGAAGCTGGAGCTGGAGCTAGTGTCAGGGTTGAGACTGGAGCTAGTGTTAGGGTTGAAGCTGGAGCTGGAGCTAGTTTCAGGGTTGAGGCTGGAGCTGGAGCTAGTGTCAGGGTTGAGGCTGGAGCTAGTGTTAGGGTTGAGGCTGGAGCTGGAGCTAGTGTTTGGCTTGAGGCTGGAGCTAGTGTTAGGGTTCAGGCTGGAGCTGGAGCTAGTGTTAGGGTTCAGGCTGGAGATGGAGCTAGTGTTAGGGTTCAGGCTGGAGATGGAGCTAGTGTTAGGGTTCAGATTGGAGCTGGATCTAATGTTAGGGTTGAGGCTGGAGCTGGTGTTAGGGTTGAGGGTGGAGCTAGTGTTAGGGTTGAAGCTGGAGCTGGAGCTAGTGTCAGGGTTGAGACTGGAGCTAGTGTTAGGGTTGAAGCTGGAGCTGGAGCTAGTGTCAGGGTTGAGGCTGGAGCTGGAGCTAGTGTTAGGGTTGAGGCTGGAGCTGGAGCTAGTGTTTGGCTTGAGGCTGGAGCTAGTGTTAGGGTTCAGGCTGGAGATGGAGCTAGTGTTAGGGCTCAGGCTGGAGCTGGAGCTAGTGTTAGGGTTCAGATTGGAGCTGGAGCTAGTGTTAGGGTTGTGGCTGGAGCTGGAGCTAGTGTCAGGGTTGAGGCTGGAGCTAGTGTAGGGTTGAGGGTCGAGCTGGAGCTAATGTTAGGGTTGTGGCTGGAGCTAGTGTCAGGGTTGAGGCTGGAGCTGGTGTTAGGGTTGAGGCTGGTGCTGGAGCTAGTGTCAGGGTTGAGGCTGGAGCTAGTGTTAGGGTTGAGGGTGGAGCTGGAGCTAGTGTTAGGGCTGAGGCTGGAGCTAGTGTTAGGGTTGAGGCTGGAGCTAGTGTCAGGGTTGAGGCTGGAGCTAGTGTAGAGTTGAGGGTCGAGCTGGAGCTAATGTTAGGGTTGTGGCTGGAGCTAGTGTCAGGGTTGAGGCTGGAGCTGGTGTTAGGGTTGAGGCTGGTGCTGGAGCTAGTGTCAGGGTTGAGGCTGGAGCTAGTGTTAGGGTTGAGGGTGGAGCTGGAGCTAGTGTTAGGGTTGAGGCTGGAGCTAGTGTTAGGGTTGAGGCTGGAGCTAGTGTTAGGGTTGAGGGTGGAGCTGGAGCTAGTGTTAGGGTTGAGGCTGGAGCTAGTGTTAGGGTTAAGGCTGGAGCTAGTGTTAGGGTTGAGGCTGGAGCTAGTGTTAGGGTTGAGGCTGGAGCTAGTGTTAGGGTTCAGGTTGGAGCTAGTGTTACTGTTGAGGCTGGAGATAGTGTTAGGGTTGAGGCTGGAGCTAGTGTTAGGCTTGAGGCTGGAGCTGGAGCTAGTGTTAGGTTTGAGGCTGGTGCTAGTGTCAGGGTTGAGGCTGGTGCTGGAGCTAGTGTTAGGGTTGAGGCTGGTGCTAGTGTTAGGGTTGAGGCGGAGCTAGTGTTAGGGTTGAGGCTGGTGCTGGAGCTAGTGTTAGGTTTGAGGCTGGTGCTAGTGTCAGGTTTGAGCCTGGTGCTGGAGCTAGTGTCAGGCTTGAGGCTGGAGCTAGTGTTAGGTTTGAGGCTGGAGCTAGTGTCAGGGTTGAGGCTGGAACTAGTGTTAGGGTTGAGGGTTGAGGCTGGAGCTAGGGGTAGGGTTGAGGCTGGAGCTAGTGTTAGGGTTGAGGCTGGAGCTAGTGTTAGGGTTGAGGGTTGAGGCTGGAGCTAGTGTTAGGGTTGAGGCAGGAGCTGGTGTTAGGGTTGAGGGTGGAGCTAGTGTTAGGGTTAAAGCTGGAGCTGGAGCTAGTGTCAGGGTTGAGACTGGAGCTAGTGTTAGGGTTGAAGCTGGAGCTGGAGCTAGTGTCAGGGTTGAGGCTGGAGCTGGAGCTAGTGTCAGGGTTGAGGCTGGAGCTAGTGTTAGGGTTGAGGCTGGAGCTGGAGCTAGTGTTTGGCTTGAGGCTGGAGCTAGTGTTACGGTTCAGGCTGGAGCTGGAGCTAGTGTTAGGGTTCAGGCTGGAGATGGAGCTAGTGTTAGGGTTCAGGCTGGAGCTGGAGCTAGTGTTAGGGTTCAGATTGGAGCTGGAGCTAGTGTTAGGGTTGAGGCTGGAGCTGGTGTTAGGGTTGAGGGTGGAGCTAGTGTTAGGGTTGAAGCTGGAGCTGGAGCTAGTGTCAGGGTTGAGACTGGAGCTAGTGTTAGGGTTGAAGCGGGAGCTGGAGCTAGTGTCAGGGTTGAGGCTGGAGCTGGAGCTAGTGTTAGGGTTCAGGCTGGAGCTGGAGCTAGTGTTTGGCTTGAGGCTGGAGCTAGTGTTAGGGTTCAGGCTGGAGCTGGAGCTAGTGTCAGGGTTCAGGCTGGAGATGGAGCTAGTGTTAGGGTTCAGGCTGGAGCTGGAGCTAGTGTTAGGGTTCAGATTGGAGCTGGAGCTAGTGTTAGGGTTGAGGCTGGAGCTGGTGTTAGGGTTGAGGGTGGAACTAGTGTTAGGGTTGAAGCTGGAGCTGGAGCTAGTGTCAGGGTTGAGACTGGAGCTAGTGTTAGGGTTGAAGCTGGAGCTAGTGTTAGGGTTGAGGGTGGAGCTAGTGTTAGGGTTGAGGCTGGAGCTAGTGTTAGGGGTGAGGCTGGAGCTGGAGCTAGTGTTAGGCTTCAGGCTGGAGCTGGAGCTAGTGTTAGGGTTCAGGCTGGAGCTGGAGCTAGTGTTAGGGTTCAGGCTGGAGCTGGAGCTAGTGTTAGGGTTCAGGCTGGAGCTGGAGCTAGTGTTAGGGTTCAGGCTGGAGCTGGAGCTAGTGTTAGGGTTCAGGCTGGAGCTGGAGCTAGTGTTAGGGTTCAGGCTGGAGCTGGAGCTAGTGTTAGGGTTCAGGCTGGAGCTGGAGCTAGTGTTAGGTTTCAGGCTGGAGCTAGTGTTAGGGTTCAGGCTGGAGCTGGAGCTAGTGTTAGGGTTCAGATTGGAGCTGGAGCTAGAGTTAGGGTTGTGGCTGGAGCTGGAGCTAGTGTCAAGGTTGAGGCTGGAGCTAGTGTTAGGGTTGAGGGTGGAGCTGGAGCTAATGTTAGGGTTGAGGCTGGTGCTGGAGCTAATGTCAGGGTTGAGGCTGGAGCTGGAGCAAGTGTTAGGGTTGAGGCTGGAGCTGGTGTTAGGGTTGAGGGTGGAGCTAGTGTTAGGGTTGAGGGTTGAGGCTGGAGCTAGTGTTAGGGTTGAGGCAGGAGCTGGTGTTAGGGTTGAGGGTGGAGCTAGTGTTAGGGTTGAGGGTGGAGCTGGAGCTAATGTTAGGGTTGAGGCTGGTGCTGGAGCTAGTGTCAGGGTTGAGGCTGGAGCTGAAGCTAGTGTTAGGGTTGAGGCTGGAGCTGGTGTTAGGGTTGAGGCAGGAGCTGGTGTTAGGGTTGAGGCTGGAGCTAGTGTTAGGGTTGAGGGTGGAGCTAGTGTTAGGGTTGAAGCTGGAGCTGGAGCTAGTGTCAGGGTTGAGGCTGGAGCTAGGGGTAGGGTTGAGGCAGGAGCTAGTGTTAGGGTTGAGGGCTGAGGCTGGAGCTAGTGTTAGGGTTGAGGCAGGAGCTGGTGTTAGGGTTGAGGCTGGAGCTAGTGTTAGGGTTGAGGGTGGAGCTGGAGCTAATGTTAGGGTTTAGGCTGGTGCTGGAGCTAGTGTCAGGGTTGAGGCTGGAGCTGGAGCTAGTGTTAGGGTTGAGGCTGGAGCAGGTGTTAGGGTTGAGG
This sequence comes from Oncorhynchus kisutch, assembly GCF_002021735.2. Taxonomy (NCBI): domain Eukaryota; kingdom Metazoa; phylum Chordata; class Actinopteri; order Salmoniformes; family Salmonidae; genus Oncorhynchus; species Oncorhynchus kisutch. Next base: position 53,915,801 of record NC_034192.2, on the reverse strand, counting down.
GTGGAGCTAGTGTTAGGGTTGAAGCTGGAGCTGGAGCTAGTGTCAGGGTTGAGGCTGGAGCTAGTGTTAGGGTTGAGGGTTGAGGCTGGAGCTAGGGGTAGGGTTGAGGCTGGAGCTAGTGTTAGGGTTGAGGCTAGAGCTAGTGTTAGGGTTGAGGGTTGAGGCTGGAGCTAGTGTTAGGGTTGAGGCAGGAGCTGGTGTTAGGGTTGAGGGTGGAGCTAGTGTTAGGGTTGAAGCTGGAGCTGGAGCTAGTGTCAGGGTTGAGACTGGAGCTAGTGTTAGGGTTGAAGCTGGAGCTGGAGCTAGTTTCAGGGTTGAGGCTGGAGCTGGAGCTAGTGTCAGGGTTGAGGCTGGAGCTAGTGTTAGGGTTGAGGCTGGAGCTGGAGCTAGTGTTTGGCTTGAGGCTGGAGCTAGTGTTAGGGTTCAGGCTGGAGCTGGAGCTAGTGTTAGGGTTCAGGCTGGAGATGGAGCTAGTGTTAGGGTTCAGGCTGGAGATGGAGCTAGTGTTAGGGTTCAGATTGGAGCTGGATCTAATGTTAGGGTTGAGGCTGGAGCTGGTGTTAGGGTTGAGGGTGGAGCTAGTGTTAGGGTTGAAGCTGGAGCTGGAGCTAGTGTCAGGGTTGAGACTGGAGCTAGTGTTAGGGTTGAAGCTGGAGCTGGAGCTAGTGTCAGGGTTGAGGCTGGAGCTGGAGCTAGTGTTAGGGTTGAGGCTGGAGCTGGAGCTAGTGTTTGGCTTGAGGCTGGAGCTAGTGTTAGGGTTCAGGCTGGAGATGGAGCTAGTGTTAGGGCTCAGGCTGGAGCTGGAGCTAGTGTTAGGGTTCAGATTGGAGCTGGAGCTAGTGTTAGGGTTGTGGCTGGAGCTGGAGCTAGTGTCAGGGTTGAGGCTGGAGCTAGTGTAGGGTTGAGGGTCGAGCTGGAGCTAATGTTAGGGTTGTGGCTGGAGCTAGTGTCAGGGTTGAGGCTGGAGCTGGTGTTAGGGTTGAGGCTGGTGCTGGAGCTAGTGTCAGGGTTGAGGCTGGAGCTAGTGTTAGGGTTGAGGGTGGAGCTGGAGCTAGTGTTAGGGCTGAGGCTGGAGCTAGTGTTAGGGTTGAGGCTGGAGCTAGTGTCAGGGTTGAGGCTGGAGCTAGTGTAGAGTTGAGGGTCGAGCTGGAGCTAATGTTAGGGTTGTGGCTGGAGCTAGTGTCAGGGTTGAGGCTGGAGCTGGTGTTAGGGTTGAGGCTGGTGCTGGAGCTAGTGTCAGGGTTGAGGCTGGAGCTAGTGTTAGGGTTGAGGGTGGAGCTGGAGCTAGTGTTAGGGTTGAGGCTGGAGCTAGTGTTAGGGTTGAGGCTGGAGCTAGTGTTAGGGTTGAGGGTGGAGCTGGAGCTAGTGTTAGGGTTGAGGCTGGAGCTAGTGTTAGGGTTGAGGCTGGAGCTAGTGTTAGGTTTGAGGCTGGAGCTAGTGTTAGGGTTGAGGCTGGAGCTAGTGTTAGGGTTCAGGTTGGAGCTAGTGTTACTGTTGAGGCTGGAGATAGTGTTAGGGTTGAGGCTGGAGCTAGTGTTAGGCTTGAGGCTGGAGCTGGAGCTAGTGTTAGGTTTGAGGCTGGTGCTAGTGTCAGGGTTGAGGCTGGTGCTGGAGCTAGTGTTAGGGTTGAGGCTGGTGCTAGTGTTAGGGTTGAGGCGGAGCTAGTGTTAGGGTTGAGGCTGGTGCTGGAGCTAGTGTTAGGTTTGAGGCTGGTGCTAGTGTCAGGTTTGAGCCTGGTGCTGGAGCTAGTGTCAGGCTTGAGGCTGGAGCTAGTGTTAGGTTTGAGGCTGGAGCTAGTGTCAGGGTTGAGGCTGGAACTAGTGTTAGGGTTGTCACTGGAGCTAGTGTTAGGGTTGTCACTGGAGCTAGTGTCAGGGTTGAGGCTGGTGCTGGAGCTAGTGTCAGGGTTGAGGCTGGTGCTGGAGCTAGTGTCAGGGTTGAGGCTGGAGCTAGTGTTAGGGTTGAGGCTGGAGCTGGAGCTAGTGTTTGGCTTGAGGCTGGAGCTAGTGTTAGGGTTCAGGCTGGAGCTGGAGCTAGTGTTAGGGTTCAGGCTGGAGATGGAGCTAGTGTTAGGGTTCAGGCTGGAGATGGAGCTAGTGTTAGGGTTCAGATTGGAGCTGGATCTAATGTTAGGGTTGAGGCTGGAGCTGGTGTTAGGGTTGAGGGTGGAGCTAGTGTTAGGGTTGAAGCTGGAGCTGGAGCTAGTGTCAGGGTTGAGACTGGAGCTAGTGTTAGGGTTGAAGCTGGAGCTGGAGCTAGTGTCAGGGTTGAGGCTGGAGCTGGAGCTAGTGTTAGGGTTGAGGCTGGAGCTGGAGCTAGTGTTTGGCTTGAGGCTGGAGCTAGTGTTAGGGTTCAGGCTGGAGATGGAGCTAGTGTTAGGGCTCAGGCTGGAGCTGGAGCTAGTGTTAGGGTTCAGATTGGAGCTGGAGCTAGTGTTAGGGTTGTGGCTGGAGCTGGAGCTAGTGTCAGGGTTGAGGCTGGAGCTAGTGTAGGGTTGAGGGTCGAGCTGGAGCTAATGTTAGGGTTGTGGCTGGAGCTAGTGTCAGGGTTGAGGCTGGAGCTGGTGTTAGGGTTGAGGCTGGTGCTGGAGCTAGTGTCAGGGTTGAGGCTGGAGCTAGTGTTAGGGTTGAGGGTGGAGCTGGAGCTAGTGTTAGGGCTGAGGCTGGAGCTAGTGTTAGGGTTGAGGCTGGAGCTAGTGTCAGGGTTGAGGCTGGAGCTAGTGTAGAGTTGAGGGTCGAGCTGGAGCTAATGTTAGGGTTGTGGCTGGAGCTAGTGTCAGGGTTGAGGCTGGAGCTGGTGTTAGGGTTGAGGCTGGTGCTGGAGCTAGTGTCAGGGTTGAGGCTGGAGCTAGTGTTAGGGTTGAGGGTGGAGCTGGAGCTAGTGTTAGGGTTGAGGCTGGAGCTAGTGTTAGGGTTGAGGCTGGAGCTAGTGTTAGGGTTGAGGGTGGAGCTGGAGCTAGTGTTAGGGTTGAGGCTGGAGCTAGTGTTAGGGTTGAGGCTGGAGCTAGTGTTAGGTTTGAGGCTGGAGCTAGTGTTAGGGTTGAGGCTGGAGCTAGTGTTAGGGTTCAGGTTGGAGCTAGTGTTACTGTTGAGGCTGGAGATAGTGTTAGGGTTGAGGCTGGAGCTAGTGTTAGGCTTGAGGCTGGAGCTGGAGCTAGTGTTAGGTTTGAGGCTGGTGCTAGTGTCAGGGTTGAGGCTGGTGCTGGAGCTAGTGTTAGGGTTGAGGCTGGTGCTAGTGTTAGGGTTGAGGCGGAGCTAGTGTTAGGGTTGAGGCTGGTGCTGGAGCTAGTGTTAGGTTTGAGGCTGGTGCTAGTGTCAGGTTTGAGCCTGGTGCTGGAGCTAGTGTCAGGCTTGAGGCTGGAGCTAGTGTTAGGTTTGAGGCTGGAGCTAGTGTCAGGGTTGAGGCTGGAACTAGTGTTAGGGTTGTCACTGGAGCTAGTGTTAGGGTTGTCACTGGAGCTAGTGTCAGGGTTGAGGCTGGTGCTGGAGCTAGTGTCAGGGTTGAGGCTGGTGCTGGAGCTAGTGTCAGGGTTGAGTCTGGTGCTAGTGTTAGGGTTGAGACTGGAGCTAGTGTTAGGCTTGAGGCTGGAGCTAGTGTTAGGGTTGAGGCTGGAGCTGGAGCTAGTGTCAGGGTTGAGGCTGGAGCTAGTGTTAGGGTTGAGGCTGGAGCTAGTGTCAGGGTTGAGGCTGCAGCTGGAGCTAGTGTCAGGGTTGAGGCTGGAGCTAGTGTTAGGGTTGAGGCTGGAGCTAGTGTTAGGGTTGAGACTGGAGCTAGTGTTAGGGTTGATGCTGGAGCTGGAGCTAGTGTTAGGGTTGAGGCTGGAGCTAGTTTTAGGGTTGAGGCTGGAGCTAGTGTTAGGGTTGAGGCTGGAGCTAGTGTTAGGGTTGAGGATGGAGCTAGTGTTAGGGTTGAGGATGGAGCTAGTGTTAGGGTTGAGGCTGGAGCTGGAGCTAGTGTTAGGGTTGAGGCTGGAGCTAGTGTTAGGGTTGAGGCTGGAGCTAGTGTTAGGGTTGAGGCTGGAGCTAGTGTTAGGGTTGAGGGTTGAGCTAGTGTTAGGGTTCAGGCTGGAGCTAGTGATAGGGTTGAGGCTGGAGCTAGTGTTAGGGTTGAGGCTGGAGCTAGTGTTAGGGTTGAGGCTGGAGCTAGTGTTAGGGTTGAGGCTGGAGCTAGGGTTAGGGTTAGTAGTGTAGTCATCTACCCACCTTTCCAGAGATCTCATCATAGCGGTAGAGGTCCACAGGCAGAGGAGTCTCACTGATGACTGGCTTCATACTAGCGATACGGAAGCTGTTGTCGTGGTACGTGTAGTCAAACCTAGCATTCACCATCCCCTCCTCACTGAACCGGTAGATCTGCTTGTCAATCAACGGACCCATCTTACGGTAACGTATCGTACAGGAGAACCCGCCGCTCTGTAAGTTCACCATCTTCAGAACCCCAGCAGTCTCGTCATAACCGAACGTCACCGTGGTGCTGTCGTAGAGGATCTCAGCTAGCTTGGCCAGCTTGCCATACTTGTAGAGGACACGTCGACCGGTGCCGAGGTAGTGGGTGGCCTTAGGGCGGCCGTCTTCGGTGAAGTCGTGGATGATGGAGGCGTTGCTCTCCGGAGGGTTGTAGGTGTTGCGGATGTAACCGATAGAGACGTGAGTGAACATGGTGTGGCGGGCTACACTAGGCATGGTGACGGCTGTGATGCGCCCCGAGGTGTCAAACTCAAATATGTACTGTCTCTGGCTCTGTAGGAGAAGGACCATGGACTGGAGAGAGAGTAGGAGGGAAAGAAGTGGAGAAGGAACATAAGTCATCATCACTAGCATCATTTTATGCACTTTTCACTTCTCTCAATCAGCTTGTCATTGCTATTCCTGCTGCCTGTATAGTAGGTAATGTCTCACAGGTGCAATGATGCCTTCACTTTAGCCTGGTAGCTATAGCTCCACACAGATAAGATCAACAGTACAAGAACCAGTAGCAGTACCAGTAACAGTAACAGTAGCAGTACTATGTCCTCACCTTATCCTGGTAGCTGTAGCTCCACACAGATAAGATCAACAGTACCAGTAGCAGTGCCAGTAGCAGTACCAGTAACAGTAACAGTAACAGTAGCAGTACCAGTACCAGTACCAGTAACAGTAACAGTACCAGTAACAGTAACAGTAACAGTAGCAGTAACAGTAACAGTACCAGTAACAGTACCAGTAACAGCAGCAGTATCAGTAACAGTAACAGTAGCAGTAACAGTAACAGTACCAGTACCAGTAACAGTACCAGTACCAGTAACAGTAGCAGTAACAGTAGCAGTACCAGTAACAGTAGCAGTAACACTACTATGTCCTCACCTTATCCTGGTAGCTGTAGCTCCACACAGATCATAACAGTAACAGTACCAGTACCAGTACCAGTAACAGTACCAGTAACAGTACTATGTCCTCACCTTATCCTGGTAGCTGTAGCTCCACACAGTTCATAACAGTAGCAGTACCAGTAAGGGTACCAGTACCAGTAACAGTACCAGTAACAGTACCAGTACCAGTACCAGTAGCAGTAACAGTAGCAGTAACAGTACCAGTAACAGTAACAGTACCAGTAACAGTACCAGTACCAGTAACACTACTATGTCCTCACCTTATCCTGGTAGCTGTAGCTCCACACAGTTCATAACAGTAACAGTAGCAGTAACAGTACCAGTAACAGTAACAGTACCAGTAACAGTACCAGTACCAGTAACACTACTATGTCCTCACCTTATCCTGGTAGCTGTAGCTCCACACAGATCATAACAGTAGCAGTAACAGTAACAGTACCAGTAGCAGTACCAGTAGCAGTACCAGTAACAGTACCAGTACCAGTAACAGTAACAGTAACAGTAACAGTAACAGTACCATGTCCTCACCTTATCCTGGTAGCTGTAGCTCCACACAGTTCATAACAGTAACAGTACCAGTAGCAGTACCAGTAGCAGTAACAGTAACAGTAACAGTAACAGTAACAGTAACAGTAACAGTAGCAGTACCAGCAACAGTAGCAGTATCAGTAAAAGTAACAGTAGCAGTAGCAGTAACAGTACCCGTAACAGTAGCAGTAACAGTAACAGTAGCAGTAGCAGTACCAGTAACAGTAGCAGTACCAGTAACAGTACCAGTACCAGTACCAGTAGCAGTAGCAGTAGCAGTACCAGTACCAGTAACAGTAGCAGTACCAGTACCAGTAACAGTAACAGTAGCAGTACCAGTACCAGTAGCAGTACCAGTACCAGTAACAGTACCAGTACCAGTAACAGTAGCAGTAACAGTACCAGTAACAGTACCAGTAACAGTAGCAGTAACACCTTATCCAGATAACTATAGCCCCACACAGTTCATAACAGTAGCAGTACAGTACCAGTACTATGTCCTCACCTTATCCTGGTAGCTGTAGCTCCACACAGTTCATAACAGTAACAGTACCAGTAGCAGTAACAGTACCAGTAACAGTAGCAGTAACAGTAACAGTAGCAGTAACAGTAGCAGTAACAGTAGCAGTAACAGTAGCAGTACCAGCAACAGTAGCCGTATCAGTAAAAGTAACAGTACCAGTAACAGTAGCAGTATCATTAAAAGTAACAGTAGCAGTAACAGTAGCAGTAACAGTACCAGTAACAGTACCAGTACCAGTACCAGTAACAGTAGCAGTAACAGTAACAGTAGCAGTAACAGTAGCAGTACCAGTACCAGTAACAGTAACAGTACCAGTAACAGTAGCAGTAGCAGTACCAGTAACAGTAACAGTAACAGTAACAGTAGCAGTACCAGTACCAGTAACAGTACCAGTAACAGTAGCAGTAACAGTAGCAGTACCAGTACCAGTACCAGTAACAGTAGCAGTAACAGTACTATTAGCAGTACCAGTACCAGACAGTGCTAGGTCCTCACCTTATCCAGATAACTATAGCTCCACACAGTTCATAACAGTAGCAGTACAGTACCAGTACCAGACAGTGCTATGTCCTCACCTTATCCAGATAACTATAGCTCCACACAGTTCATAACAGTAGCAGTACAGTACCAGTACCAGACAGTGCTAGGTCCTCACCTTATCCAGATAACTATAGCTCCACACAGTTCATAACAGTAGCAGTACAGTACCAGTACCAGACAGTGCTAGGTCCTCACCTTATCCAGATAACTATAGCTCCACACCTTGCCGTCTATGAACGACCGTGACACAATACGTCCCTGAGGGTCAAACTCTGTCTTCTCGCTCATACTGCCCCTCTGCAGCCCCACCAGCTGACCCGTGGTCGAATACGACACATTCACCACTGCCAGGCTGCTGCTAGGCAACCACATGGCGGGCCGGCCCTGCGAGTCGTACATGATGCGGAGCGTGAACTTGCGGTGGTCGTCATAGATCTTCTCCGTCCGAGTGTTGCGGTCAAAGTCGATGGAGAGGAGGTTACGGCCATGTGCCTGGAAGAAGATAGAGAGTGATGTCATCTTTACACATAGTCAGTGATGTCATCTCTGTAGGCAGAGTCAGTGATGTCATCTCTACACACAGAGTAAGTGATGTCATCTCTGTAGGCAGAGTGAGTGACGTCATCTTTACACATAGTCAACGATGTAATCTCTGTAGACTGAGTAAGTGATGTCATCTTTTCACATAGAGTAAGTGATGTCATCTCTAATGACTAAATTACACACAGAAAGGAAGTGAGGTTCTCAGCTCACCCTCAGCTTCCTGCCAAACACAGTGACCTTCCCCTTGGTCTGTTCCTTGCGGAGCCGCCACTCGATGGAGTTGAGTCCGTTGTCTGTGGGTAGTGTGATGTTCCTACGGCCGATTGTAGGACTGACCGACCCGGCCAGGATGTGGGGCTCAGTGTGGAAGCTGATGCCCATCCCATTGGCATACATCACCCGCAGGGTGCCGTTGTTACACAGCTGGTAGCTGTTCCTCACTTGGTCTGTAGGGGGCGATATGGACAAGGAGAGAGAAGGGAGTCATATGAGCTGGCTCCTCTGCTGGCATCTTCCTGTGTTATGTTTATATGCTGAAAAAAGATCAAATCGCAGAGTAAATTGAAATGGATTTCTGTTGCCTTTCACAAACAGAATTCCTTCCCTGAACAAAAAAAACTCTGTCAATTCAGCGTTTCTATCCCCCACTCAAACACCCACACACATATACACAAAACAGTGTCTGATGTGGCGTAGCCTCTGGAAAGACTGTGTCTGATGTGGCGTAGCCTCTGTAAAGTGACAGGGGGATTGAGGGCCCATTCTTCTTCTCTATCGGAGGCATAAAGAACAGCAGCCTGATAACAACAACGTGATTGAAGATAAGATAACAGTGATTGTCTGGCCGACGCAGCGGAAGAGTCTTTATTTAATTTTTAAAAGGCAGGGGATCATACACACACACGCACTGTTGCATGCACACACACATGCGCATGTGGAAATTCAAAACGCACACACACACACACTTGCATGCACGCAAACACACAGACACACATACACACACACAGCCTTTGAGCCTCCACCACCATAAACGGCAGTAATCCATGAAGCCAATTTGCTATAAACCTCCAGGCAGCGTTTTACCAACACTTCAAACACACAGAGATGGCTTTCTGTCAACTCTGCAGTAGACTACCCTCTCTCTCTATCTGGAAAATGTATTTGTGATGAAAATGGAGAGAGAGAGAGAGATGAGGAAGACCATACAGAAATACACTACAGAAAAAGAAGGAACAGCACGTCAGAAATCAGCTCAATGTAATTGAAAAATCCATAGACTAACCACTTCTGGTGGTTAACAACAACACAAAGAGTTATCTATCCAAAACTGAGATGTATGGATTCTTACTTTTCCAATATTTTTGGCTCTATAACAAAGAACAAACAGCAAAAACATATACATGATCAAATACAAATCTTAGAATCAACTATTAAAGACACCAGAACCCACTGGATTCTCCAATTACATTGAATGAACTACAAGACAAAATACAAACCCTCCAACCCAAAAAGGCCTCTGGTGTTGATGGCATCCTCAATGAAATGATCAAATATACAGACAGCAAATTCCAATGGGCTATATTAAAACTCTTTAACATCATCCTTAGCTCTGGCATCTTCCCCAATATTTGGAACCAAGGACTTATCACCCCAATCCACAAAAGTGGAGACAAATTTGACACCGATAACTACTGTGGGATATGCGTCAACAGTAACCTTGGGAAAATCCTCTGGATTATCATTAACAGCAGACTCATACATTTCCTCAGTGAAAACAATGTGCTGAGCAAATGCCAAATTGGCTTTTTACCAAATGATCGTACAACAGACCACGTATTCATCTGGCACACCCTAATTGACAAACAAACAAACCAAATGAGGGTCTGCTATACAAATTGATGGAAAATGGTGTTGGATTAAAAACATATGACATTATAATATCCATGTACACAAACAACAAGTGTGTGGTTAAAATTGGCAAAAACACACACATTTCTTCCCACAGGGCCTGGGGTGAGACATGGATGCAGCGTAAGCCCCACATTCTTCAACATATATATCAATGAATTGGCGAGGGCACTAGAAAAGTCTGCAGCACCCGGCCTCATCCTATAAGATTCTGAAGTCAAACATCTACTGTTTGCTGATGATCTGGTGCTTCGGTCACCAAACAAGGAGGACCTACAGCAGCACCTAGATCTACTGCACAGATTCTGCCAGACCTGGGCCCTGACAGTAAATCTCAGTAAGACTAAAATAATGGTGTTCCAAAAAAGGTCCCGTTGCCAGGACCACAAATACAAATTCAATCTAGACACTGTTGCCCTAGAGCACACAAAAAACTATACATACCTCAGCCTAAACATCAGCGCCACAGGTAACTTCCACAAAGCTGTGAACGATCGGAAAGACAAGGCAAGAAGGGCCTTCTATGCCATCAAAAGGAACATAAAATTTGACATACCAATTAGGATCTGACTAAAAATACTTGAATCAGTTATAGAACACATTGCCCTTTATGGTTGTGAGGTCTGGGGTCCCCTCAGCAACCAAGGATTCACAAAATGGGACAAACAACAAATTGAGACTCCGCAAAAATATCCTCCGTGTACAATGTAGAACACCAAATAATGCATGCAGGGCAGAATTAGGCCGATATCCGCTAATGATCAAAATCCAGAAAAGAGCTGTATAAATTCTACAACCACTTAAAAGGAAGCGAATCCCAAACCTTCCGTAACAAAGCCATCACCTACAGAGAGATGAACCTGGAGAAGAGTCCTCTAAGCAAGCTGGTCCAGGGGCTCTGTTCACAAACACAAACAGACCCCACAGAGCCCCAGGACAGCAACACAATTAGCTAAACCAAATCATGAGAAAACAAAAAGATAATTACTTGACACATGGGAAAGAATTAACAACAAAACAGGAAAACCTAAAATGCTATTTGGCCCTAAACAGAGAGTACACAGTGGCAGAATACCTGACCACTGTGACTGACCCAAACTTAAGGAAAGCTTTGACTATGTACAGATTCAGTGAGCATAGCCTTGCTATTGAGAAGGCCGCCGTAGGCAGACCTGGTTCTCAAGAGAAGACAGGTTATGTGCACACTGCCCACAAAATGAGGTGGAAACTGAGCTGCACTTCCTAACCTCCTGCCAAATGTATGACTATATTAGAGACACATATGAAATACACAAGTGACCTGTTGCCACAAGAAAAGGTCAACCAGGTCAACCAGTGAATTAACACCATTTTAAATACAACCCATATTTATGTTTATTTATTTTCCCTTTTGTACTTTAACCATTTGTACATCGTTACATATATACATAATATGACATTTGTAATGTCTTTATTCGTTTGGAACCTTAATTTTTATTGTTTATTTCACTTTTGAATATTATCTACTTCACTTGCTTTGGCAATGTTAACATGTTTCCCATGCCAATAAAGCCCCTTGAATATATATATATATATATATATATACAGTGCCTTGCGAAAGTATTCGGCCCCCTTGAACTTTGCGACCTGTTGCCACATTTCAGGCTTCAAACATAAAGATATAAAACTGTATTTTTTTGTGAAGAATCAACAACAAGTGGGACACAATCATGAAGTGGAACAACATTTATTGGATATTTCAAACTTTTTTAACAAATCAAAAACTTTAAAATTGGGCGTGCAAAATTATTCAGCCCCCTTAAGTTAATACTTTGTAGCGCCACCTTTTGCTGCGATTACAGCTGTAAGTCGCTTGGGGTATGTCTCTATCAGTTTTGCACATCGAGAGACCGAAATTTTTTCCCATTCCTCCTGAGCTCACTGAGCTCGAGCTCAGTGAGGTTGGATGGAGAGCATTTGTGAACAGCAGTTTTCAGTTCTTTCCACAGATTCTCGATTGGATTCAGGTCTGGACTTTGACTTGGCCATTCTAACACCTGGATATGTTTATTTTTGAACCATTCCATTGTAGATTTTGCTTTATGTTTTGGATCATTGTCTTGTTGGAAGACAAATCTCCGTCCCAGTCTCAGGTCTTTTGCAGACTCCATCAGATTTTCTTCCAGAATGGTCCTGTATTTGGCTCCATCCATCTTCCCATCAATTTTAACCATCTTCCCTGTCCCTGCTGAAGAAAAGCAGGCCCAAACCATGATGCTGCCACCACCATGTTTGACAGTGGGGATGGTGTGTTCAGGGTGATGAGCTGTGTTGCTTTTACGCCAAACATAACGTTTTGCATTGTTGCCAAAAAGTTCAATTTTGGTTTCATCTGACCAGAGCACCTTCTTCCACATGTTTGGTGTGTCTCCCAGGTGGCTTGTGGCAAACTTTAAACAACACTTTTTATGGATATCTTTAAGAAATGGCTTTCTTCTTGCCACTCTTCCATAAAGGCCAGATTTGTGCAATATATGACTGATTGTTGTCCTATGGACAGAGTCTCCCACCTCAGCTGTAGATCTCTGCAGTTCATCCAGAGTGATCATGGGCCTCTTGGCTGCATCTCTGATCAGTCTTCTCTTTGTATGAGCTGAAAGTTTAGAGGGACGGCCAGGTCTTGGTAGATTTGCAGTGGTCTGATACTCCTTCCATTTCAATATTATCGCTTGCACAGTGCTCCTTGGGATGTTTAAAGCTTGGGAAATCTTTTTGTATCCAAATCCGGCTTTAAACTTCTTCACAACAGTATCTCGGACCTGCCTGGTGTGTTCCTTGTTCTTCATGATGCTCTCTGCGCTTTTAACGGACCTCTGAGACTATCACAGTGCAGGTGCATTTATACGGAGACTTGATTACACACAGGTGGATTGTATTTATCATCATTAGTCATTTAGGTCAGCATTGGATCATTCAGAGATCCTCACTGAACTTCTGGAGAGAGTTTGCTGCACTGAAAGTAAAGGGGCTGAACAATTTTGCACGCCCAATTTTTCAGTTTTTGATTTGTTAAAAAAGTTTGAAATATCCAATAAATGTCGTTCCACTTCATGATTGTGTCCCACTTGTTGTTGATTCTTCACAAAAAAATACAGTTTTATATCTTTATGTTTGAAGCCTGAAATGCGGCAAAAGGTCGCAAAGTTCAAGGGGGCCGAATACTTTCCCAAGGCACTGTATATATATATACCCTTCTGGTTCGCTTATATATATATATATATATATATATATATATATATATCTATAGAGAGAGAGAGAGAGGGTGAGAGCGAGGTAGAGGTGAGAGATAAAGAGAGAGAGAAAGAGAGAGGGTGAGAGCGAGGTAGAGGTGAGAGATAAAGAGAGAGAAAGAGAGAGCGAGAGAGAGAGAGAAAGAGAGAGGAGGGAGCAAAGCAAGCTGTTAAAACCAGTGTCTCGGCACAGCAGACCAGAACACTGTGCTGTAATACATGTAACACACACACGCACAAACATACACACACAGGCAGAGATACACGCACGCAAGGAAACACACAGAGACACACAAAGATAGAGACACGGCCAGCCCGCTCACTGAGCAGGATTAGGCTTAGCCTATTGCGGCAGATTGACTGACCAAGTCACCAACAACACATAAAACCTCACATAATTCTGCCCGAAAACAATGACAATTTCTCTCAACCAGTGGCATATGGGCTTTTTAGGTGAGCGCTGATGCCGCCCTGTGATAAGCAGTGCCCACTTTGTCAAAGGCAGGGACTCTTGTCCGTTCCCAGCCTCTCCAGGGTGCTGTGGGAGAGACACATAGCTGCGGCGCTCCACCAACGTCCCGTCAAAGAAATGATCTCAAATCAATCAGTGGTGTAAAGTACTTGATTAAAAATACATTAAAGTCAAACTTAAGTCGTTTGTTTTGTATCTGTACTTTACTATTTATGATTTTGAATAATTTTACTTCACTACATTCCTAAAGAAAATAATGTACTTTTTACTACATTTTGAATGCTTAGCAGGTCAGGACAAGAGTCCAATTCACAGACTCCCTGGTCATCCCTACTGCCTCTGATCTAGCAGACTCACTACAAATCAAATGCTTAGTTTGTAAATGATGTCTAAGTGTTGGAGTGTGCCACTGGCTGCCTGTAAATTGAAAAAACTAGAAAATGGTGCCGTCTGGTTCGCTTAATATAAGGAATTATAAATGATTTATACTTTTGATACTGAAGTATATTTAAAACGAAATACTTTTAGACTTTTACTCAAGTATTGTACTGGTTGATTATCACTTTTACTTGAGTCATTTTCTATTAAGGTATCTGATAACAGATATAGCATTATGGTACAAAAGAGTATGTGAACTTTACTATAGCCTACAGGCTGGAGATAAAATGTACGATAATGTAATGAGACACTTTTACACCAGGTTTCTCCCATCAAATAGCCTAACCAAAATGGCGTCCAAATAAAACATGTGCTGGCGTGTTAAACAGCATTTAATAAAAACAGGACAGGCTACTGTCCAGGAGTTTCATCCTGTGGTCTAAATGGTCACGATCAGCGAGTTGGAGTTTGTATCTGTACGGAGTTTGTATCACAACTTGATTTCATATTCTAGAAAATATGTACAGTACCAGTCAAACGTTTGGACATGTAACGATATCCCTCGTCATCTGAGGAGGAGTAGGAAGGATCGGACCAATATGCAGCGTGGTACGTGTCCATGTTAATATTTATTAAAACTGAACACAAAACAAAATAACAAGAGAACGAACGAACGAAAACGAAACAGTTCTGTCTGGTGCACAGAGACAGAAAACAACCACCCACAAACAAGAGTGGGAAAACAGGCTGCCTAAGTATGGTTCTCAATCAGAGACAACAATTGACAGCTGCCTCTGATTGGGAACCATACCAGGCCAAACACATAGAAATACCAAACATAGAACAAAAACATTGAATGCCCACCCCAACTCACGCCCTGACCAAACTAAAATAGAAACATACAAAAGGAACTAAGGTGACAGGACACACCTACTCATTCCAAGGGTTTTCTTTATCTTTTTCTATTTTCTACATTATAGAATAATAGTGAAGACATCACAACTATGAAATAACAAATTTGGAATCATGTTGTAACCCAAAAAGTTTTAATTAAACAAATCAAAATATATTTTATATTTGAGATTCTTCATAGTAGCCACCCTTTGCCTTGATGACAGCTTTGCACAATCTTGGCATTCTCTCAACCAGCTTTATGAGGTAGTCACCTGGAATGCATTTCAATTAACAGGTGTGCCTTGTTAAAAGTTATTTGTGGAATTCCTTTCCTTCTTAATGCGTTTGATCCAATCAGTTGTGTTGTGACAAGGTAGGGCTGGTATACAGAAGATATCCAATCAGTTGTGTTGTGACAAGGTAGGGCTGGTATACAGAAGATATCCAATCAGTTGTGTTGTGACAAGGTAGGGGTGGTATACAGAAGATATCCAATCAGTTGTGTTGAGACAAGGTAGGGCTGGTATACAGAAGATATCCAATCAGTTGTGTTGTGACAAGGTAGGGGTGGTATACAGAAGATATCCAATCAGTTGTGTTGTGACCAGGTAGGGGTGGTATACAGAAGATATCCAATCAGTTGTGTTGTGACAAGGTAGGGGTGGTATACAGAAGATATCCAATCAGTTGTGTTGTGACCAGGTAGGGGTGGTATACAGAAGATATCCAATCAGTTGTGTTGTGACAAGGTAGGGGTGGTATACAGAAGATATCCAATCAGTTGTGTTGAGACAAGGTAGGGGTGGTATACAGAAGATATCCAATCAGTTGTGTTGTGACAAGGTAGGGGTGGTATACAGAAGATATCCAATCAGTTGTGTTGTGACAAGGTAGGGGTGGTATACAGAAGATATCCAATCAGTTGTGTTGTGACAAGGTAGGGGTGGTATACAGAAGATATCCAATCAGTTGTGTTGTGACAAGGTAGGGGTGGTATACAGAAGATTAGTAAAACACCAAGTCCATATTATGGCAAGACCAGCTCAAATAAGCAAAGAGAAAGGACAGTCCATCATTACAAGACATGAAGGTCAGTCAATCTGGAAAATGTCAAGAACTTTGAGAGTTTCTTCAAGCGCAGTCACAAAAACCATCAAGCTCTATGATAAAACTGGCTCTCATGAGGACCGCCACAGGAAAGGAAGACCCAGAGTCACCTCTGCTGCCGAGGATACGTTCATTAGAGTTAACTGCATCTCAGATTGCAGCCCAAATAAATGCTTCACGGAGTTCAAGTAACACATCTCAACATCAACTGTTCAGAGACTGTGTGAATCAGGTCTTCATGGTCGAATTTCTGCAAACAAACCACTACTAAAGGACACCAATAAAGAAGAAGAGATTTGCTTGGGCCAAGAAACAGGACTGGTGCCCCCTGTATATAACCTCATTGCTAACCTGTACCCCCGCACACAGACTCGGTACTGGTACCCCTGTATATAACCTCATTACTAACCTGTACCCCTGCACACTGACTCTGTACCGGTACCCCCTGTATATAACCTCATTACTAACCTGTACCCCTGCACACTGACTCTGTACCGGTGCCCCTGTATATAACCTCATTACTAACCTGTACCCCCGCACACTGACTCGGTACTGGTACCCCTGTATATAACCTCATTACTAACCTGTACCCCTGCACACTGACTCGGTACTGGTACCCCCTGTATATAACCTCATTACTAACCTGTACCCCCGCACACTGACTCGGTACTGGTACCCCTGTATATAACCTCATTACTAACCTGTACCCCTGCACACTGACTCGGTACTGGTACCCCCTGTATATAACCTCATTACTAACCTGTACCCCCGCACACTGACTCGGTACTGGTACCCCCTGTATATAACCTCATTACTAACCTGTACCCCCGCACACTAACTCGGTACTGGTACCCCTGTATATAACCTCATTACTAACCTGTACCCCTGCACACTGACTCGGTACTGGTACCCCCTGTATATAACCTCATTACTAACCTGTACCCCCGCACACTGACTCGGTACTGGTACCCCCCTGTATATAACCTCATTACTAACCTGTACCCCTGCACACTGACTCGGTACCGGTGCCCCCTGTATATAACCTCATTATTAACCAGTACCCCTGCACACTGACTCGGTACTGGTACCCCTGCACACTGACTCGGTACTGGTACCCCCTGTATATAACCTCATTACTAACCTGTACCCACGCACACTGACTCGGTCCTGGTACCCCCTGTATATAACCTCATTACTAACCTGTACCCCTGCACACTGACTCTGTACCGGTACCCCTGTATATAACCTCATTACTAACCTGTACCCCTGCACACTGACTCGGTACCGGTACCCCTGTATATAACCTCATTACTAACCTGTACCCCTGCACACTGACTCTGTACCGGTACCCCTGTATATAACCTCATTACTAACCTGTACCCCTGCACACTGACTCAGTACTGGTACCCCCTGTATATAACCTCATTACTAACCTGTACCCCCGCACACTGACTCGGTACTGGTACCCCCTGTATATAACCTCATTACTAACCTGTACCCCTGCACACTGACTCGTGCGTGTGTCCCTTGCACTGTGGGGTGTGTGTATGCATGTGTGTGTATATGTGCGTGTGTCCCTTGCACTGTGGGGTGTGTGTATGCATGTGTGTGTATATGTGCGTGTGTCCCTTGCACTGTGGGGTGTGTGTATGCATGTGTGTGTATATGTGCGTGTGTCCCTTGCACTGTGGGGTGTGTGTATGCATGTGTGTGTATATGTGCGTGTGTCCCTTGTACTGTGGGGTGTGTGTATGCATGTGTGTGTATATGTGCGTGTGTCCCTTGCACTGTGGGGTGTGTGTATGCATGTGTGTGTATATGTGCGTGTGTCCCTTGTACTGTGGGGTGTGTGTATGCATGTGTGTGTATATGTGCGTGTGTCCCTTGCACTGTGGGGTGTGTGTATGCATGTGTGTGTATATGTGCGTGTGTCCCTTGTACTGTGGGGTGTGTGTATGCATGTGTGTGTATGTCCCACCTTGCACCACGGTGTATGAGGCCTCCACAGAGGACAGGTTGGTGATAACGGTGACGTCATCGTCTCTGCTGGAGCTCTCTATGTCAATGTTGATGGAACGTTCTATCTCCCGGTGCAGATTGGTCACCATGCCAGTAGGATAGGTTACATTGGTCAGACGACCCTCACTGTCATACCTGGAGGAGAGAGACATATAGAGGTTACTTCTCACTGTCCCACCTGGGAAGATAGGGACAACTAGTGACAAAATAGTCCTTAATCAATGTGAGTTGTCATTTTCAGTCCTCTCCTCTCCTCTCCTCTCCTCTCCTCTCCTCTCCTCTCCTCTCCTCTCCTCTCCTCTCCTCTCCTCTCCTCTCCTCTCCTCTCCTCTCCTCTCCTCTCCTCTCCTCTCCTCTCCTCTCCTCTCCTCTCCTCTCCTCTCCTCTACTCTACTCTACTCTCCTCTCCTCTCCTCTCCTCTCACAGCTTACTTGTACAGAGGAGCTGGAAATAGCTGGTCTCCGTTGATATCTCATAATATGGCAGTTCTCAGCAGAAAGTGTGTGTGTGTGTATGTGTGTGCAGTGACAAAAGCAAACCTCTATGGACCTCTAACACCTGTCCGTTCTGTTAGCTCTGACTGAAGCACACACTTGTGTGACAGAAGTGAACTCCAGGGGGCAGCATTGGACTGTAAACAAATCCTAGCTCGATGTCTGCCAGACAATGCAGCTAATATGTGACCCTGAGTGCTGCTGAAGTGTCCGTTTTTGACAAATGCATAAAAACATCCCACTCACTGGTAGAAGGTGGTCCATCCGGTCTCGTCAGCCTTGGTGGCCAGTAGTCCTGTACTCCCAGAGTACCCCAGTAGGGCCACCTCCTGTCCCTCGGCCGAGACACTCCTCAACCCCCCAGCAGGGTCCAAACCCAGGGTCACCACCTGGTTCTCTGGCAGTAACACCAGTCTGAGGAGGCCAGAACTCCCCCCCTGGCCCAGACCCTCCCTTCTCACCCTGAGAGTGTTGTTGCAGTTGTCCACCACCGTGGCTAGCTCTCTGTCCGGCCCGTAGGTGAAGTTATATAATGGTTCTCCGGTGACCAGACTCACGGTCTGTAGATGTTGACCGTCACCGTTGAACACATAGAGCTCCTGTTCCCGTGGCGACGCAACTTCATATTGTCCCATCATCGATCCTGATCCCGCCCCCGAGGCTGACGGGCCGGGTCGATTGGCTCGTACGGCTCTGATGCGTATGTTGTTAAGATCGGCGATGAAAAGCGTTCCGTCGGGTGAGACGGCGAGCGAGGCGGGGGAGTTGAGGCCGGAGTCGGGCGCGTAGCCGTCGTCGCCATAGAAACAGTTGCAGTTGACATCATTCTTGCAGTCGCAGTCTGATGTGGCGCCGGCCAGCAGAGACATCTCGCCATTAGTGGAGACCTGAGAGAGAGAGGGAAGGGGAGAAAGACAACAAACGAGAGAGAGAGAGAGAGAACGACAGAGATGAGACAAGGAAGACAGGAAAGACAATGTTTTAGAAACAGAAAAGTGAAGTTTCAAGTTTTAATGTCACGTGCACAAGTACAGTGAAATGCCTTTCTTGCAAACTCCAAACCCCACAATGCAGTAAGGTAAAGCTACTTTTTTTATGTTTAAAGACAACGGTGCTGTTGTACCTGTCTGACGCGGTTGATCTTCTTCTCGTCCGTCTCAGCGATGTAGAGAACTCCGGTGTAAGACAGGGCGATGGCTGTCGCGCTCTCCAACGCAGCATGGATGGCAAGCTTACTCAGGCTGTAGTCTACACCTGGAACCTGACAATGCATGGGCCGCCCTGCTATGACGCTCACCTGGGGCGATAATGTTATTTAATGTACAGATAATATAACAAGACATATATGATAATAGCATCATGATTTTGTTGAAGTCACGATAACCTCTTGTATCGCAATAACTGATTATATCGTGATAATTGATTATATCATGATAATTGATTATATCGTGATAACTGATTATATCATGATAATTGATTATATCGTGATAACTGATTATATTACGGCAGTAGTTTAAAACTGCTTATATGACGATAATTGATAAGGAAGCAAAACTCACTTGGTGGTTCTCAGTGATGCGCAGCACAACGTTGTTCTCCAGGACGTACAGAGAGTTATCCATGGGGTTTACTGCCAGGTCTGTAGGCCACTCCAGACGCACCTGATAAACAAAATAACCAACAAATTCAGGGTTTATCACAAAAGCCACATAACAAAAAGTATGTGGACATCACTTCAAATGAGTGGATTTGGCTATTTCACTCACACTAACTGCTGACAGGTGTATAAAATCGACCGTACAGCCATGCAATCTCCATAGACAAACATTTGCAGTAGAAGGGCCTTACTGAAGAGCTCCGTGACATTCAACGTGGCAATGTCATAGGATGCCACCTTTCCAACAAGTCAGTTAATAATTTCTGCCCTGCTAGAGCTGCCCTGGTCAACTGTAAGTGCTGTTATTGTGAAGTGGAAACGTCTAGGAGCAACAACGGCTCAGCTGTGAAGTGATAGGCCACACAAGCCTACAGAACGGGACCACCGAGTGCTGAAGTGCGTAGAGAGTAAAAATCATCTGTCCTCGGTTGCAACATCACTACTGAGTCCCAAACTGCCTCTGGAAGCAACTTCAGCACAATAACTATTCATCTGGAGCTTCATGAAATGGGTTGATATGGCCGACCAGATGCACACAAGCCTAAATTCACCATGCACAATGCCAAGCATTGGCTGGAGTGGTGTAAAGCTTGCCGCCATTGAACTCTGGAACAGTGGAAGCACATACTCTGGCGTGAGGAATCACGCTTCACCATCTGGCAGTCCGATGGACTAATCTGGGTCTGGCTGATGCCTGGAGAACGCTACCTGCCCGAATGCATAGCAACAACTGTAAAGTTTGGTGGAGGAGGAATAATGGTCTGGGGCTGTTTTTCATGGTTTGGGCCCCTTAGTTCCAGTGAAGGGAAATCTTAATGATACAGCATACAATGACATTCTAGATGATTCTGTGCTTCCAACTTTGTGGTAAGAGTTTGGGGAAGGCCCTTTCCTGTTTCAGCAATGCCCCCAGACACAAAGTGAGGTCGATACAGAAATGGTTTGTCGAGATCAGTGTGGAAGAACTTGACTGGCCAGCACAGAGCCCTGACCTCAACTCCATCGAACACCTTTGGGATGAATTGGAACGCCGACTGCGAGTCAGGTCTAACCACCCAACATCAGGGCCTGACCTCACTAATGCTCTTGTGGATGAATGGAAGCAAGTCCCCGCAGCAATGTTCCAACATCCAGTGGAAAACCTTCCCAGAAGAGTGGAGGCTGTTATAGCAGCAATGTTCCAACATCTAGTGGAAATCCTTCCCAGAAGAGTGGAGGCTGTTATAGCAGCAATGTTCCAACATCTAGTGGAAAACCTTCCCAGAAGAGTGGAGGCTCTTATAGCAGCAATGTTCCAACATCTAGTTGAAAGCCTTCCCAGAAGAGTAGAGGCTGTTATAGCAGCAATGTTCCAACATCTAGTGGGCGGCAGGGTAGCCTAGTGTTTAGAGCGTTGGACTAATAACCGAAAGGTTGCAAGTTCAAATCCCCGGAGCTGACAAGGTACAAATCTGTCATTCTGCTCCTGAACAGGCAGTTAACCCACTGTTCCTAGGCCGTCATTGAAAATAAGAATTTGTTCTTAACTGACTTGCCTAGTAAAATAAAAAATAGTGGAAATCCTTCCCAGAAGAGGGGAGGCTGTTATAGCAGCAAAGGGGGGACTGACTCCATATTAATGCGCATGACTTTGTTGCAGGTGTCCATATACTTTTGGTTTTATTTTCAGAATTTTACAGGAGACCAAAAAGAAAGTGTTCATTGCATGTAAACCAGATCAGGTTGTTTTCAACCTGTTTGAAAAGTTCATAACTGATTTAAATGGACACTTACATATTTTTGGCTCCAACTAAATCAAGTCCCTCCCTCCCCCCTCTCTCCCTACCTGGCTGACGTCCATGCTAGCGTCACAGCTGAGTGGTCGTACTGCGGTCAGGTCGTTGGCGCCCAGTAGAGTGGAGATGATGCCGTTTTGGTCAACCTTACGGATCATAGTGGCGTCCACAAAATACATCAGACCATTCTGATCCACAGCAATACCTGTAGAAACACACACACACACACACACACTGCATCAGACCATTCTGATCCACAGCAATACCTGGAGAGAAACACACACACACTGCATCAGACCATTCTGATCCACAGCAATACCTGGAGAGAAACACACACACACACACTGCATCAGACCATTCTGATCCACAGCAATACCTGTAGAAACACACACACACACTGCATCAGACCATTCTGATCCACAGCAATACCTGGAGAGAAACACACACACACACTGCATCAGACCATTCTGATCCACAGCAATACCTGGAGAGAAACACACACACACACACACACACACACACACACACACACACACACACACACACACACACACACACACACACACACACACACACACACACACACACACACACACACACACACACACACACACACACACACACACACACACACACACACACACACACTGCATCAGACCATTCTGATCCACAGCAATACCTGGAGAGAAACACACACACACACACACTGCATCAGACCATTCTGATCCACAGCAATACCTGGTGAAACACACACACACACACACACACCATGAGAATATTGTTATCCACAGCAATACCTGGAGAGAAACACACACACACACTGCATCAGACCATTCTCATCCACAGCAATACCTGGGAGGGGGAAGGAGGACGTTTTAATTCACCTTCATACGTAAGTGGGTACAAAATAAATATATTAGGCCCATAAATGTTATTTTATAAGATGCAACAACTTGGTAATTAGTAAGTTATGTAATGATGATGAGTATTGTAGCATTGCTTTCCAGGGTCCCTCAGGGTATCACTGTGTCCTTGCAGTTTCTACTTTCTGTTCGCCAGCAAGTTGATCAAATGTCTTTGGAAAGTAAAGACTGATATGATGCATTTATCGCCTGCTCCCATTTCACCTGTCAGTGATGTCACTCTGTCCATAGCAGACAGACAGACAGACAGACGGATGGACGGATGGACGGACGGATGGACGGACAGACGGACGGACGGACAGACAGATAGACAGTTGTGCTGTGTGTCAGTGGTGTCACTCTGTCTATAGTAGGCAGACAGACAGATAAATAGACAGACAGTTGTGTATTCTCTTGAAAACACACCACCCTAAATGTAACTACGATGTATACACAGACAGACAGACCGATATACAGACTGATATGCAGATTAGATTGAGGTCTGGGCTTTGACAAGGTCATTCCAAGACATTTAAATGTTTCCCCTTGCACCACTCGAGTGTCGCTATAGCAGTATGCTTTAGGTCATTGTCCTGCTGGAAGGTGAACCTCTGTCCCAGTCTCAAATCTCTGGAAGACTGAAACAGGTTTCCCTCAAGAATTTCCCTGTATTTAGTTTCCCAGTCCCTGCCGATGAAAAACATCACCACAGCATGATGCTGCTACCACCATGTTTCACTTTGGGGATGGTGTTCTCGGGGTGATGAGAGGCGTTGGATCTGCACCAGACATAGCGTTGTCCTTGATGGCCAAAAAGCTCAATTTTAGTCTCATCTGATGAGAGTACCTTCTTCCATATTTTTTTCTTTAAGAAATAGCTTTTTTTCTGGCCACTCTTCCATAAAGCCCAGCTCTGTGGAGTGTACGGCTTAAAGTGGTCCTATGGACAGATACTCCAATCTCTGTTGTGGAGCTTTGCAGCTCCTTCAGGGTTATCTTTGGTCTCCTTGTTGCCTCTCTGATTAATACCCTCCTTGCCTGTTCCACGCGTTTTGGTGGGTGGCCCTCTCTTGGCAGGTTTGTTGTGGTGCCATATTCTTTCCATTTTTTAATAATGGATTTAATGGTGCTCTGTGGGATGTTCAAAGTTTGGGATTTTTTTTATAACCCAACCCTGATCTGTACTTCTCCACAACTTTGTCCCTGACCTGTTTGGAGATCTCCTTGGTCTTCATGGTGCCGCTTGCTTGGTGGTGCCCCTTGCTTAGTGGTGTTGCAGACTCTGGGGCCTTTCAGAACAGAATATACTGAGATCATGTGACAGATCATGTGACACTTAGATTGCACACAGGTGGACTTTATTTAACACAGTTATGTGACTTCTGAAGGTAATTGTTTGCACCAGATCTTATTTAGGGGCTTCATAGCAAAGGGGTGAACATATGCACGCACCACTTTTCCGTTTTACATTTTGGGGATTTGTTTCATTTCACTTCACCAATTTGGACTATTTTGTGTATGTCCATTAGATGAAATAGAAATAAAAATCAATTTAAATTACAGGTTGCAATGCAACAAAATAGGAAAAACACCAAGGGGATGAATAATTTTGCAAGGCACTGTACAGACAGACAGACAGACAGACAGACAGACAGACAGACAGACAGACAGACAGACAGACAGACAGACAGACAGACAGACAGACAGACAGACAGACAGACAGACAGACAGACAGACAGACAGACAGACAGACAGACAGACAGACAGACAGACAGACAGACAGACAGACAGACAGACAGACAGACAGGCAGGCAGGCAGACCGACAGACAGACAGACAGACAGGCAGGCACACAGACTGATATACAGACAGACAGACAAACAGACAGACAAACAGACAGACAGACAGACAGACTTCTGGGGGAAAGAGAGAAAGGAATAGCAGTGATGGATCGAAGCAATGCCATGGAATGGATGGAGAAGAGAGGGAGAGGGGTAACAGGGTGCCTTTGAACAGAGAAGTACTAGCACACGGGGAGGAGAGGAGGGAGAGGGAAAGAGAGAGGCCAGTGACAGAAGAGCTGGAGGGCTGAGAGAGATAGAAATAGACAGACAGAGAGAGGGAGAGAGAAAGAGGACTGACAGGGCAGGCTGATAAGTGCTGGCTGGCTTTGTATCCTTCTGACAGGAAGGATACACACACACACACACACACACACACACACACACACACACACACACAACAAAACACATACACACACTGAGGAAATGTGACAGGGTGACATCTTTGACAGTTTGGTGTCAGTGTTCTTCTTTTTGATGCAGGCTTCATCACGTCATCCTAACTTCAGCTGTAATCTGGTTTATAACCTCCTTCTGATTCTGCCCTGCTTTACTTTCACTACTAGACGGACAATTAGTTTCATCATCAGTGTTCTGATATAGAAAAGGACAGATATCACTACTACTTTCACTACTAGATCATGAATACCAGCACCTCAGTAACACAGACGTCTCTTCCTTCCCTATCCTAGTTACACTTGGGAACTGTCCATGGCTTAGCCCTCATTTTGTGGAAGATCTCTTTGTGTGTGTATGTTCCTCTACTCCTCACCTTTGGGGCTCATCAGTGTCGCCTCAGTAGCTTTGCCTCCATCCCCACAGCGCTCGTCGAAGGGCAGACACTGCTCTCCTGTCCCAGCTACCACCTCTGCGTTGTCCGACAGAAGCCGCCCGCCC